>NW_027364284.1:0-266110 GCF_046119375.1 Phyllobates terribilis
TGTGCATTTACAATATTCATTGATTTTTGCCATTGAAAAACATGTTTTTCATATACCAGAAAGGTTTGAAGCTACTGACTGAATGAAAGGAGCTGGTATCTCACTCTCTTTGAATCTTCTTTATCATGCTAGGATTAGCAGGAAAAAGCAAAAAAATTTCAGAATTGCACCTTGCAATGTGGAGATATTACTGTTTGTGCATTTACAATATTCATTGATTTTTGCCATTGAAAAACATGTTTTTCATATACCAGAAATGTTTGAAGCTACTGACTGAATGAAAGGAGCTGGCATCTCACTCTCTTTGAATCTTCTTTATCATGCTAGGATTAACAGGAAAAAGCAAAAAATTTCAGAATTGCACCTTGCAATGTGGAGATATTACTGTTTGTGCATTTACAATATTCATTGATTTTTGCCATTGAAAAACGTCCAGAAATGTTTGAAGCTACTGACTGAATGAAAGGAGCTGGCATCTCACTCTCTTTGAATCTTCTTTATCATGCTAGGATTAGCAGGAAAAAGCAAAAAATTTCAGAATTGCACCTTGCAATGTGGAGATATTAATGTTTGTGCATTTACAATATTCATTGATTTTTGCCATTGAAAAACGTCCAGAAATGTTTGAAGCTACTGACTGAATGAAAGGAGCTGGCATCTCACTCTCTTTGAATCTTCTTTATCATGCTAGGATTAACAGGAAAAAGCAAAAAATTTCAGAATTGCACCTTGCAATGTGGAGATATTACTGTTTGTGCATTTACAATATTCATTGATTTTTGCCATTGAAAAACGTCCAGAAATGTTTGAAGCTACTGACTGAATGAAAGGAGCTGGCATCTCACTCTCTTTGAATCTTCTTTATCATGCTAGGATTAGCAGGAAAAAGCAAAAAATTTCAGAATTGCACCTTGCAATGTGGAAATATTACTGTTTGTGCATTTACAATATTCATTGATTTTTGCCATTGAAAAACATGTTTTTCATATACCAGAAATGTTTGAAGCTACTGACTGAATGAAAGGAGCTGGCATCTCACTCTCTTTGAATCTTCTTTATTATGCTAGGATTAGCAGGAAAAAGCAAAAAATTTCAGAATTGCACCTTGCAATGTGGAGATATTACTGTTTGTGCATTTACAATATTCATTGATTTTTGGCATTGAAAAACGTTTTTCATATACCAGAAATGTTTGAAGCTACTGACTGAATGAAAGGAGCTGGCATCTCACTCTCTTTGAATCTTCTTTATCATGCTAGGATTAGCAGGAAAAAGCAAAAAATTTCAGAATTGCACCTTGCAATGTGGAGATATTACTGTTTGTGCATTTACAATATTCATTGATTTTTGCCATTGAAAAACATGTTTTTCATATACCAGAAATGTTTGAAGCTACTGACTGAATGAAAGGAGCTGGCATCTCACTCTCTTTGAATCTTTATCATGCTAGGATTAGCAGGAAAAAGCAAAAAATTTCAGAATTGCACCTTGCAATGTGGAGATATTACTGTTTGTGCATTTACAATATTCATTGATTTTTGCCATTGAAAAACATGTTTTTCATATCCCAGAAATGTTTGAAGCTACTGACTGAATGAAAGGAGCTGGCATCTCACTCTCTTTGAATCTTCTTTATCATGCTAGGATTAGCAGGAAAAAGCAAAAAATTTCAGAATTGCACCTTGCAATGTGGAGATATTACTGTTTGTGCATTTACAATATTCATTGATTTTTGCCATTGAAAAACATGTTTTTCATATACCAGAAATGTTTGAAGCTACTGACTGAATGAAAGGAGCTGGCATCTCACTCTCTTTGAATCTTCTTTATCATGCTAGGATTAACAGGAAAAAGCAAAAAATTTCAGAATTGCACCTTGCAATGTGGAGATATTACTGTTTGTGCATTTACAATATTCATTGATTTTTGCCATTGAAAAACGTCCAGAAATGTTTGAAGCTACTGACTGAATGAAAGGAGCTGGCATCTCACTCTCTTTGAATCTTCTTTACCATGCTAGGATTAGCAGGAAAAAGCAAAAAATTTCAGAATTGCACCTTGCAATGTGGAGATATTACTGTTTGTGCATTTACAATATTCATTGATTTTTGCCTTTGAAAAACATGTTTTTCATATACCAGAAATGTTTGAAGCTACTGACTGAATGAAAGGAGCTGGCATCTCACTCTCTTTGAATCTTCTTTATCCTGCTAGGATTAGCAGGAAAAAGCAAAAAATTTCAGAATTGCACCTTGCAATGTGGAGATATTACTGTTTGTGCATTTACAATATTCATTGATTTTTGCCATTGAAAAACATCCAGAAATGTTTGAAGCTACTGACTGAATGAAAGGAGCTGGCATCTCACTCTCTTTGAATCTTCTTTATCATGCTAGGATTAGCAGGAAAAAGCAAAAAATTTCAGAATTGCACCTTGCAATGTGGAGATATTACTGTTTGTGCATTTACAATATTCATTGATTTTTGCCATTGAAAAACGTCCAGAAATGTTTGAAGCTACTGACTGAATGAAAGGAGCTGGCATCTCACTCTCTTTGAATCTTCTTTATCATGCTAGGATTAGCAGGAAAAAGCAAAAAATTTCAGAATTGCACCTTGCAATGTGGAGATATTACTGTTTGTGCATTTACAATATTCATTGATTTTTGCCATTGAAAAACATCATGTTATTCATATACCAGAAATGTTTGAAGCTACTGACTGAATGAAAGGAGCTGGCATCTCACTCTCTTTGAATCTTCTTTATCATGCTAGGATTAACAGGAAAAAGCAAAAAATTTCAGAATTGCACCTTGCAATGTGGAGATATTACTGTTTGTGCATTTACAATATTCATTGATTTTTGCCATTGAAAAACGTCCAGAAATGTTTGAAGCTACTGACTGAATGAAAGGAGCTGGCATCTCACTCTCTTTGAATCTTCTTTATCATGCTAGGATTAGCAGGAAAAAGCAAAAAATTTCAGAATTACACCTTGCAATGTGGAGATATTACTGTTTGTGCATTTACAATATTCATTGATTTTTGCCATTGAAAAACGTCCAGAAATGTTTGAAGCTACTGACTGAATGAAAGGAGCTGGCATCTCACTCTCTTTGTTTTACCATATTTTTTTTTATTTTTAATAAACAATTTAACAGGGGAATAACACACGTGGCATAAAAGTAGTGACAAAAGAATATTCATAATAAGGGAAAAATTCTGAGGGAAGGGAAAGGGAAAGGGAACAAACGGGAATGGATAATCAGGAAAGATGGGAGAAATTTGTTCGTCAAATAGTATATACGATAATACAGAAATTTGAACATTTTAAACACACATTACTATCATTAGCAAAAATTAAACATATTAATGAGCTAAACACGACACACATTAAGATGTTCCAGCGTTATGAGAGGGTTGAGGGAATTTAGTGAGCCAAATATCCCACTTCCCAGAAAATTTAAGTAAATTATTGTTGATAAGGGCAAATCTGAGTTCAAATATTCTATGGAGATTCATCTTATCAACTAAGTCCTCCAAAGTGGGGACATGTGACTTTCTCCAATAAAAAGCCAATGCGTTCTTACACACTGAAAATAAGTGAATCACCAAAGATCTTTCAAACGACTTATATGGTTCAAGATCTAAGGATAGTAAAGCCATTTGAGGGGTCAATACTACAGGTCTGCCTAAAAGGTCATCTACCAAAGAAGAGATCTGAGCCCATAGATTCCGGATTTTAGGGCAGCTCCAAAGGAGATGTAAAAGATCTCCCCTAAGGCCGCACTCCCTCCAACAAAGGGGAGAGTTGCTGGGCTTTATATGGTGAAGCCTGATTGGAGTGTAATACCATCTGGTTAGAATTTTGAAGTAAGCCTCTTGTAAGGGCATAGATATATTAGAGGCCTGAGAAAAAAGAACAGCACTCTCCCATTGATCGGATTGGAAATTGAGTTTTAGATCTTTTTCCCAGCGTATCATGTAGAGGTGTTTTTGGAAGGAAAGATCATTATTGAAGCTGTTATATATGTGTCTCAGGCTCCAAAAAATTTTGTGAGATGGGTTGCTTAACAGGTTCACCGAGGTTTCAGAAACAATAAGTTTACCAGAAATAAATTCCAGAATAATGCTCTTTAAATGAGAGTATAAAAAGAAATCAGAGGAAGGTAAGTTGAATCTTTTTTTAAGAGTTTGGAAAGGAATAAAGGCAGAAGTTTCATAGAAGTCTCCAATTTTCCTTAACCCTTTATTGTCCCACTGATCTGGAATGGAAGAGTTATACAGATCAGCAACAAAACCAATTGGAAAATTTTTGACAAAAGAAAATTTATCCCTATCAGAATCTCTTAGGGGACTCTTTTTCTTTCTTTTGGCGATTTTTTTCCAGGCGTCAATAATCGCCTGGAAAATAGGATGGGAAGAATCATGAGTGCACTGTTTAAAGAGATGCCTAAGTAACAATTCACGGGGAGAAGAACCATTATTTAAGAAGGTCTCCAGAGTCATCCAAGCTGGGGGACTGTCAGAATTAAACCAATTACTGCTCTGTTTGATGAGGTTTGCCAAATAGTAAGCGGAAATATTAGGGTGGCTCAGACCTCCGTTGCACTTATTCTTGTACAATATATCTGCAGATATCCTCGCACGTTTATTATCCCAGACATAGGAATTAATCTGATTTTGAATTTTTTGAATAAAGATGTGAGAAATAGTTAAAGGTAAGTTGCGGAAAAAATACAAGATTTTGGGTAGAACAAATATCTTAATAGAGAGGACTCTACCCCACCATGACAAATCTCTTTTCAAAAATTCCATCAAATCTCCACGGACGATATCCTCAATCAGAACCAGGTTGTCAGAAATTGTTGAGTTAATAGTTTTACCAATACTGATCCCCAAATAAGTCAGATTGCGTTTAGCCAAACCGAAGGAAAATCTCGAGTGTAAAACCTCTCTCGTCTGACGGTCCAGATTAATGTTTAAAAGTTTAGACTTCTCATTATTGATCTTAAAATAAGAAATCTGAGAGAATAGTTCTAGAACCTTCGAAACTTCCGCAACCGAATTTACTGGGTCCAGTAAGGAAAGCATAACATCATCTGCAAAGAGGCCAATTTTAAATTCTCGAGATGGGGTAGAAATCCCCCTAATGTCAGTGTTTTCTCTAATCCTCTGTGCCAAAGGCTCCATAGCCAGGACAAAGAGAAGGGGGAAAAGTGGGCAACCCTGTCTAGTACCATTTGTGATAGGGATTGGATTTGAGAGATAATTGTTAACATAAATTTTTGCTTGGGGGTTAGAATAGAGGGCCATAATTGAAGGGAGAAATTTGTTATCAAAACCGAATTTAATAAGGGTGAGTTTAAGGTATAGCCAATTTAACCTGTCGAAAGCTTTTTCAGCGTCTAAAGCAAGCAATGAAGTTGGGAGTTTCGCCGTATTTATCACCTTAATAATATTCAGAAGTCTTCTAGAGCCATCAGTTGCTTGCCTCCCACCAACGAAGCCAATCTGATCGTCGTTGATGAGAGATGGGAGAATAGTCGATAAACGATTGGCCAGAATTTTCGAATATATCTTAATATCAGTGTTAATTAGCGAAATGGGCCTATAATTTTTAACATTATCTCTCTCATCCTTAGACTTGGGTATTAGGGTAATGGTGGCTTCCAGCATTTCTGAGGGGAAGGAGCTTATTGAGGAAGCATGATTGAAAATTTTCGTGAGAGGGGAAGAAAGTAGGTCACAAAAAGTTTTTTAATACTCATTGATGAACCCATCTGGACCCGGAGCCTTGAAATCTTTAAGTTGCTTTATTGTGTTAATAATTTCAAGGTTAGAAAAAGGCTTATTCAATGACTCGTGATCCAGAGGGCTCAATTTCGGTAGGTTAATGGAGGATAAAAATTTGTTGATTGCATCTGGGTGAGGATGGGAAATTAGAGGATCAGTTTTGATGTTGTAGAGTTTTTTGTAAAAATTTGCAAACTGGTTCACTATATCTTTAGGGTGGCAAAACGTTATTCCACTATTGTTTTTTATTTTATCTATTCTATTAATTGCTCTTTTACATTTGACTAGGCGGGCCATAAAGCGGGTAGGTTTATTTAGAGCCGCATAGTAATTAAATTTTGATTTCCGAATAATCGCATCATAGGAGGAAGAAATTTCTGATTTTAGCTCTACCCTTAAATTTGAGAGCTCTTTTTAAATTATTGGGGAAGGGGAAGGAAGATTTATTTGTTCTAGTTCTTTTTCCCTAATCAGTTTTTGAAGAGAATTAATTTTTGTTCTTTTTTCTTTTTTTTCAGATGAGGATATCTGCATTAGTACACCACGAAGGACAGCCTTGTGAGCGCACCAGCTGGAGAAAGGATTAGATAAGTCTGGGGTATCGTTCTCCCTAAAATAATCAGAAATAGCTTTTTCAATAATTTTTTTGTTTTTGGTGTTATGAATAAGTGAAGATCTACATTTCCAAAGAAATCCATTTGTAATAAGAGGACCAATATGAATTTCACATGACGTAGGGGCATGATCTGATAGAGACCTAAGGCCTATAGATACGTTAGAGAATTTGGGTAAAGAAAAGACATCAGTTATTATTAAGTCAATTCTAGAGGCCGTTTGGTGCGCATCCGAAAAGTGGGAGAATTCTTTGGAGGTAGTTTGCAGACATCTAAATGTATCAAATAGTTCGTTTTTATAAAGCCAATTATTTAGCGTTGGGTATAAGTGACGGCTGGGGGAGGAAGAGTCCTTATGCCCGTCTGGGACCATGTTGAAGTCTCCTAAAAAAATCAATTCACCTCTCCTAACCTCTTCAACCTTTCTGAAAACCTTGTTCAAAAAGGGTATTTGCTTTTTATTTGGGGCGTATAGGTTAACAACAGTGCACTCATGATTATTCAGTTTACAGAGCAATATATGGAACCTTCCATTGACATCTTTATGCTGATCTAAAAACTCAAATGGGACAGAATCTCTGATCACTGTAGCTACACCGGCTTTTTTCCGGTCGCTAGTGGATTCAAATATATGAGGGTAGCGTTTGTGGGTGAAGGTAGGGTGTTTTCCCTCGGCAAACCTTGTCTCCTGAAGACACGCAACATCAGCACCAAGATGACCCAATTCCTTCCAAAGGGAGAATCTCTTATTGGGACTGTTTAGGCCTCTTACATTATAGGTGATGATCTTGATAGGCATAGGTAAATTAATAATCAAAGTAAATCACAAGGAGAGGGGTCAGTTGGTCCAACAAATTCCCAAAAAATAAAAATCAACCGACAATCAAAGCTGGAATACAATATCTCTAATATTAATTCAAAGATAGTAATAACAATAACCAAGTATTCAAAGAAAAAGAAAAAACGAATCAAAAAATCTCCTGAGGGAACCTTCACCGAAAAGGTTCTCCCTCAGATTGGGGGGAAAAATAATGTGGACAAACCATGAAGGCTAAATGTAAAGAAGAATGATAAATTTATTATAGCATGTTAGGTGAGGTGATAAAATGAGTTTATTTTTAAAGGGGACTCCCGAGGGAGTAGTGTTTATCATTTCAGCGGTGGGGTGCCTTTGTAACTTTGTAGGGAATGTCTTTTATAAAATCAAAAAATTTAGGGCCTTCATCAGGATCTGTAAGAGTGAATGTTTTCCGGTTAAAGAAAATCAGCAACTTTACTGGAAAGCCCCACCTATACGGGATATTCATATCCCTCAGTCTATCTGTGGTCAGTTTGTATGACCTTCTTGTATCCATGGTTTCTTTGGAAAAATCTGAGAAGATTTTTAGGTGCGAAAAAGGCTCTGGAAAAGTCCTGTTTTCCCTAATATAATTCAAGATTTTCTCTTTGGTCGAGAAAAAATGTAACCTAACTATTACATCCCTAGGAAGATCCGAGGAGATGGAGGTCGGACGAAATAGGCGATGGGCCCTATCGATAATAAGATCCTGCTCAGAGAGGGATGGGATTGTCTTGTGAAATAAGTCTTTGACAAAAGCCAAGACATCTGAGGGAGAAACGTCCTCAGATATGCCTCTAATTTTCAAATTATTTCTCCTACTCCTATCCTCCAAATCCGCAACTTTTAATCTGAGTCTTTTAAGCTCAGATTTAATTTCTAGATTATCAGAAGAGACAGACTCTACCCTTCCCTCCACCGTTTCAAGTCTTTTAGTGTTTTCCTCCAATTTAAGACCAAAAGCTTCCAAAGTAGATTTCATGGTGTCTACCTGTTTCTCGAAGCCCAGTTTCATATTTCTGTCAATTGTCTTTAAAAGATTGTCCAGATATGAACCAAGGTCGGTATTTCCCAACTCTTGTGAAATGGGCATTTTGACCGGGACACTAAGCGTAGGGTCTGGGGACGAAGGGGAAAAGTCCTTTTTAGCACGTCTCTTATCTGGACTAGGATTAGGAGACGTGTCCGAGGATTCCTCCTCCGAACTCGTAGCCAGTGAAGAATACTTGTTGCTCCAGGCTCCTGGGTCCCTTCTCTTTGATGAGATGGAAATATCCATCTCTTCCACTTTTTTTTCTTTAACTACGGTAGAAGGGGCAGGTTTAGCATCAGGAATTCTCTGTGGTTTTGGAGATAATAGACTTTTAGAAGATTCTTTGGTGGGAGAGCTTATTTTAGAACTCTGTCTGTCTTCCGGATTTCTATGAGGTGATCTGGACTTAAGTGGACTGACAGTATTGACAGCATCTTCTGATGGGTTTGAAAATGAAAAGCGTTGGGAGGACTTCGCTCTAACCGCACTAGTTTTAAGGGGAGCTTCCAAAGACTTTTGGGTATTTTTTTTATTAGCCGCCATTATAAAATATCAGACCTATGGGTATATATATATAGAAAAACACTAAAATGACACTAAAAATATTTGACCTAAAAGGTGGACAAAAGACTTTAGGGTTGCAAAATGACTGGGAACAATGGCTAGAAGAAATTTGCGTTAAACAAATATCAATCCAACAAAAGACAATCAATACCCTTAAAAACTGCAAAATTATGTACCCCCTAAAATGCAATCCTTAAAATATGAATTACAATCAAAAGTAACAAAAAAAAAATAATGAAATTGACCTGAGGGATAAAAATAAAAGGCACATATAGTTCTTAACATGAAACTAAGTATTATGGAGGCTTGCAAATCTGTAGAGTTCCATGGGCACCAACTGTTATATATATATCAAGTAGCGTAGTCACAGGGTATATATATGAGGGCAGAAACAGATCCTCCTATCCCCCCCCTCCCCTCAGAGTCAAGTCTCGCAGTCAAAATGATATTACACCGTTTGGAGTTTAATAAACCTCTGTATCAGTATTAATATAGAATCAGCACCATGGACAGCAGTTCAGATCGACGCTGCAGCAGGAGGCAGGAGAAATTGACTGGTATAAGTTCAGCACCATGGACAGCAGTACAGACTAATATAAGTTCAGCACCATGGACAGCAGTTCAGATCAGCACCATGGACAGCAGTGCAGAGCGACGCCGCAACAGGAGGCAGGAGAATCTGAATAATGTAAGATCAGCACCTTGGACAGCAGAGCAGAGCAATGATACAGATAGAGGCGGGAGTTTTAAATGTGCCAGTGGAAATTCAGTACTATGGACACGGAGCACAGCTGTGTTGCTGCAGAAATAAAGAATAGAGTCATAGGAGTCTGTAGGGCTCAAATATCGGCAGCATACAAGATTTAGCAGTGTTGCAGCAGGTAGGGGAATCAACCCACAGGGGTCTGCAGAGCCAGGCACCAGAGTCACAGATTCAGCAGAGTCAGCAGCAGAGCGGCACAGCGGGGAGGAATGAAGCGGACTGTAAGTACCGGTGGCTCCTGTCAGTTAGGATCAGGGACATCAGAGCGGCCCCCCCAGCAGCAGGAGGGGGAAACCGCCGCCGCTATAATAGACCCGGGGTTATAGGAATGTGGGCTGTGAACACCGGCGGTGTCCGTCAAACAAGGAGGGGGTGGAGCAGAGCGGGTCCGTTGCAGCGGAGGGGCACCGTCACTCTAGGAACAGCCCCAGGAAACAAGTAACAGCCGCACAGGAAGCAAGGAGCCCGGCCGCAGGAACCATCGGTGGCAGTCAGCTGAAGGGAGAAGGGGACAGATCGGCGAGCTGCAGGAGGGAGAGACACCGCTACGACCGGAGCAGCCCCGGGATTTTAAAGGACGGGTCCCCAGAAGTTAGGTAAGAGCCCGGGCGTCAGCCTGGGTTTAGCTCACCTTACTTTGAAGTATGCAGTCCCGCTCCGGCTCCCGGTCTCCGCGTCGTTCAGGCTTGGGGTCCCGGTCCTCAGCTAGATTTAGGGGTCTTGTCCCGTAGAGGCAGGAGGCTTGGTCCGGAGGAGCAGTGCCACTTCTCCAAGGTGCGGGGTCCTGTAGGTCCGGTCCGGTGTTCCGTAGAGCTACTTCAGCTGGGAGCAGGGACGGGTTGCCTGGCGGCCGCCGGCGTCTCCAGTCAGGGAGAGTCCTGTGGCTTGATAGAAGGGGTCGATCTTCAGGGGACACAGTCCTATTGGTTCACCTAAGTCCCCGGTCTCAGTGTCCACTCTTTAGGTTGCAGGACCGTGGAGGGGGACAGATTATCACGCGGTCTCCGTCACCACAGCAGCGGGACCGCGCGGCCTTTTTAGATGATATCTACAGTTCCGCTCCTCCGTGTAGCCGCGTCAGCTGTGAGCAGGGCCGGGTCTTCGGGCTGCTGCCGGCGTCCTGAAGCAGGAAGGTCCCGTAGCTTGGCGTCCGTGTGCTGGACTTCTCAGGGCTCCGGTCTCACAATCTTCTTACTTGATTGTAGATCTGGAAGGTCCCCGGGGTCCGCGATCCTCCACAGAAAGTGCCGGCCGGTGTTTTTAACTTCCGGAGTCCTGTCACTGGTCGCAGCTAGTAGCAGGGTGGTACAGCGCCGGGCGGTGGTATCTCTGTAGGAGTCTTACCCCCGGTCGCAGCTGGTAGTGGGGTGGATAGCAGGCAGGGACAGCTTGCAGTCTGGCGGTCCAGTACAGTGGGGCCGTTTTCAGGGCTACAGGGTCCCGTGGGTCTAGTTAGGACTCGGTCTTTGTTACTTCCCAGCACAGGCTGTAAAAGCTGAGGTATATAATCGGCTCGTCCCGCAGCCACCGGCCTCCCACAACAGCAGAGCAGGCTTTAAGGGCTCCTTGCCACCTTCCTCAAAATATGAATCCTTTGCAAATTGTCCGATAGCACCCGATAAACAGTGTTCCTAGGTCCAGAGGAAGGGAGTAGGGAGGGTCCCCTTGCAGAGACACACAGACCTGCAAGCCTGCAGGTCTATGTCACAATACCCACGACTGGCATGAAATCAAGGACGCACCTCACTGCTTCCAAACGAAATATCTCCCAGAATAACGGGTCAGGGAGAGTCTTTTCAGTATCCAGATGATCCTTAAGCTTTAGGGAGTTAATCCATGTAAGAATTGATCGAGTAAATCTTCTTAAGTTGCTTTTATCGTCGCTTTGTAGTTTTAGCCCTCAGGGAGCTCAGGATCAAGCTGCCATCTCGTCCTGTGCTCAGGCCACTCCCCCCATCTCACTCTCTTTGAATCTTCTTTATCATGCTAGGATTAGCAGGAAAAAGCAAAAAATTTCAGAATTGCACCTTGCAATGTGGAGATATTACTGTTTGTGCATTTACAATATTCATTGATTTTTGCCATTGAAAAACATGTTTTTCATATACCAGAAATGTTTGAAGCTACTGACTGAATGAAAGGAGCTGGCATCTCACTCTCTTTGAATCTTCTTTATCATGCTAGGATTAGCAGGAAAAAGCAAAAAATTTCAGAATTGCACCTTGCAATGTGGAGATATTACTGTTTGTGCATTTACAATATTCATTGATTTTTGCCATTGAAAAACATGTTTTTCATATACCAGAAATGTTTGAAGCTACTGACTGAATGAAAGGAGCTGGCATCTCACTCTCTTTGAATCTTCTTTATCCTGCTAGGATTAGCAGGAAAAAGCAAAAAATTTCAGAATTGCACCTTGCAATGTGGAGATATTACTGTTTGTGCATTTACAATATTCATTGATTTTTGCCATTGAAAAACATCCAGAAATGTTTGAAGCTACTGACTGAATGAAAGGAGCTGGCATCTCACTCTCTTTGAATCTTCTTTATCATGCTAGGATTAGCAGGAAAAAGCAAAAAATTTCAGAATTGCACCTTGCAATGTGGAGATATTACTGTTTGTGCATTTACAATATTCATTGATTTTTGCCATTGAAAAACGTCCAGAAATGTTTGAAGCTACTGACTGAATGAAAGGAGCTGGCATCTCACTCTCTTTGAATCTTCTTTATCATGCTAGGATTAGCAGGAAAAAGCAAAAAATTTCAGAATTGCACCTTGCAATGTGGAGATATTACTGTTTGTGCATTTACAATATTCATTGATTTTTGCCATTGAAAAACATCATGTTATTCATATACCAGAAATGTTTGAAGCTACTGACTGAATGAAAGGAGCTGGCATCTCACTCTCTTTGAATCTTCTTTATCATGCTAGGATTAACAGGAAAAAGCAAAAAATTTCAGAATTGCACCTTGCAATGTGGAGATATTACTGTTTGTGCATTTACAATATTCATTGATTTTTGCCATTGAAAAACGTCCAGAAATGTTTGAAGCTACTGACTGAATGAAAGCAGCTGGCATCTCACTCTCTTTGAATCTTCTTTATCATGCTAGGATTAGCAGGAAAAAGCAAAAAATTTCAGAATTGCACCTTGCAATGTGGAAATATTACTGTTTGTGCATTTACAATATTCATTGATTTTTGCCATTGAAAAACATGTTTTTCATATACCAGAAATGTTTGAAGCTACTGACTGAATGAAAGGAGCTGGCATCTCACTCTCTTTGAATCTTCTTTATCATGCTAGGATTAGCAGGAAAAAGCAAAAAATTTCAGAATTGCACCTTGCAATGTGGAGATATTACTGTTTGTGCATTTACAATATTCATTGATTTTTGCCATTGAAAAACATGTTTTTCATATACCAGGAATGTTTGAAGCTACTGACTGAATGAAAGGAGCTGGCATCTCACTCTCTTTGAATCTTCTTTATCCTGCTAGGATTAGCAGGAAAAAGCAAAAAATTTCAGAATTGCACCTTGCAATGTGGAGATATTACTGTTTGTGCATTTACAATATTCATTGATTTTTGCCATTGAAAAACGTCCAGAAATGTTTGAAGCTACTGACTGAATGAAAGGAGCTGGCATCTCACTCTCTTTGAATCTTCTTTATCATGCTAGGATTAACAGGAAAAAGCAAAAAATTTCAGAATTGCACCTTGCAATGTGGAGATATTACTGTTTGTGCATTTACAATATTCATTGATTTTTGCCATTGAAAAACGTCCAGAAATGTTTGAAGCTACTGACTGAATGAAAGGAGCTGGCATCTCACTCTCTTTGAATCTTCTTTATCATGCTAGGATTAGCAGGAAAAAGCAAAAAATTTCAGAATTGCACCTTGCAATGTGGAGATATTACTGTTTGTGCATTTACAATATTCATTGATTTTTGCCTTTGAAAAACATGTTTTTCATATACCAGAAATGTTTGAAGCTACTGACTGAATGAAAGGAGCTGGCATCTCACTGTCTTTGAATCTTCTTTATCATGCTAGGATTAGCAGGAAAAAGCAAAAAATTTCAGAATTGCACCTTGCAATGTGGAGATATTACTGTTTGTGCATTTACAATATTCATTGATTTTTGCCATTGAAAAACATGTTTTTCATATACCAGAAATGTTTGAAGCTACTGACTGAATGAAAGGAGCTGGCATCTCACTCTCTTTGAATCTTCTTTATCATGCTAGGATTAACAGGAAAAAGCAAAAAATTTCAGAATTGCACCTTGCAATGTGGAGATATTACTGTTTGTGCATTTACAATATTCATTGATTTTTGCCATTGAAAAACGTCCAGAAATGTTTGAAGCTACTGACTGAATGAAAGGAGCTGGCATCTCACTCTCTTTGAATCTTCTTTATCATGCTAGGATTAGCAGGAAAAAGCAAAAAATTTCAGAATTGCACCTTGCAATGTGGAGATATTACTGTTTGTGCATTTACAATATTCATTGATTTTTGCCATTGAAAAACATGTTTTTCATATACCAGAAATGTTTGAAGCTACTGACTGAATGAAAGGAGCTGGCATCTCACTCTCTTTGAATCTTCTTTATCCTGCTAGGATTAGCAGGAAAAAGCAAAAAATTTCAGAATTGCACCTTGCAATGTGGAGATATTACTGTTTGTGCATTTACAATATTCATTGATTTTTGCCATTGAAAAACATGTTTTTCATATACCAGGAATGTTTGAAGCTACTGACTGAATGAAAGGAGCTGGCATCTCACTCTCTTTGAATCTTCTTTATCCTGCTAGGATTAGCAGGAAAAAGCAAAAAATTTCAGAATTGCACCTTGCAATGTGGAGATATTACTGTTTGTGCATTTACAATATTCATTGATTTTTGCCATTGAAAAACGTCCAGAAATGTTTGAAGCTACTGACTGAATGAAAGGAGCTGGCATCTCACTCTCTTTGAATCTTCTTTATCATGCTAGGATTAGCAGGAAAAAGCAAAAAATTTCAGAATTGCACCATGCAATGTGGAGATATTACTGTTTGTGCATTTACAATATTCATTGATTTTTGCCATTGAAAAACGTCCAGAAATGTTTGAAGCTACTGACTGAATGAAAGGAGCTGGCATCTCACTCTCTTTGAATCTTCTTTATCATGCTAGGATTAGCAGGAAAAAGCAAAAAATTTCAGAATTGCACCTTGCAATGTGGAGATATTACTGTTTGTGCATTTACAATATTCATTGATTTTTGCCATTGAAAAACATCATGTTATTCATATACCAGAAATGTTTGAAGCTACTGACTGAATGAAAGGAGCTGGCATCTCACTCTCTTTGAATCTTCTTTATCATGCTAGGATTAACAGGAAAAAGCAAAAAATTTCAGAATTGCACCTTGCAATGTGGAGATATTACTGTTTGTGCATTTACAATATTCATTGATTTTTGCCATTGAAAAACGTCCAGAAATGTTTGAAGCTACTGACTGAATGAAAGGAGCTGGCATCTCACTCTCTTTGAATCTTCTTTATCATGCTAGGATTAGCAGGAAAAAGCAAAAAATTTCAGAATTGCACCTTGCAATGTGGAAATATTACTGTTTGTGCATTTACAATATTCATTGATTTTTGCCATTGAAAAACATGTTTTTCATATACCAGAAATGTTTGAAGCTACTGACTGAATGAAAGGAGCTGGCATCTCACTCTCTTTGAATCTTCTTTATCATGCTAGTATTAACAGGAAAAAGCAAAAAATTTCAGAATTGCACCTTGCAATGTGGAGATATTACTGTTTGTGCATTTACAATATTCATTGATTTTTGCCATTGAAAAACGTCCAGAAATGTTTGAAGCTACTGACTGAATGAAAGGAGCTGGCATCTCACTCTCTTTGAATCTTCTTTATCATGCTAGGATTAGCAGGAAAAAGCAAAAAATTTCAGAATTGCACCTTGCAATGTGGAGATATTACTGTTTGTGCATTTACAATATTCATTGATTTTTGCCATTGAAAAACATGTTTTTCATATACCAGAAATGTTTGAAGCTACTGACTGAATGAAAGGAGCTGGCATCTCACTCTCTTTGAATCTTCTTTATCCTGCTAGGATTAGCAGGAAAAAGCAAAAAATTTCAGAATTGCACCTTGCAATGTGGAGATATTACTGTTTGTGCATTTACAATATTCATTGATTTTTGCCATTGAAAAACGTCCAGAAATGTTTGAAGCTACTGACTGAATGAAAGGAGCTGGCATCTCACTCTCTTTGAATCTTCTTTATCATGCTAGGATTAGCAGGAAAAAGCAAAAAATTTCAGAATTGCACCTTGCAATGTGGAGATATTACTGTTTGTGCATTTACAATATTCATTGATTTTTGCCATTGAAAAACGTCCAGAAATGTTTGAAGCTACTGACTGAATGAAAGGAGCTGGCATCTCACTCTCTTTGAATCTTCTTTATCATGCTAGGATTAGCAGGAAAAAGCAAAAAATTTCAGAATTGCACCTTGCAATGTGGAGATATTACTGTTTGTGCATTTACAATATTCATTGATTTTTGCCATTGAAAAACATCATGTTATTCATATACCAGAAATGTTTGAAGCTACTGACTGAATGAAAGTAGCTGGCATCTCACTCTCTTTGAATCTTCTTTATCATGCTAGGATTAACAGGAAAAAGCAAAAAATTTCAGAATTGCACCTTGCAATGTGGAGATATTACTGTTTGTGCATTTACAATATTCATTGATTTTTGCCATTGAAAAACGTCCAGAAATGTTTGAAGCTACTGACTGAATGAAAGGAGCTGGCATCTCACTCTCTTTGAATCTTCTTTATCATGCTAGGATTAGCAGGAAAAAGCAAAAAATTTCAGAATTGCACCTTGCAATGTGGAGATATTACTGTTTGTGCATTTACAATATTCATTGATTTTTGCCATTGAAAAACATCATGTTATTCATATACCAGAAATGTTTGAAGCTACTGACTGAATGAAAGGAGCTGGCATCTCACTCTCTTTGAATCTTCTTTATCATGCTAGGATTAGCAGGAAAAAGCAAAAAATTTCAGAATTGCACCTTGCAATGTGGAAATATTACTGTTTGTGCATTTACAATATTCATTGATTTTTGCCATTGAAAAACATTTTTCATATACCAGAAATGTTTGAAGCTACTGACTGAATGAAAGGAGCTGGCATCTCACTGTCTTTGAATCTTCTTTATCATGCTAGGATTAGCAGGAAAAAGCAAAAAATTTCAGAATTGCACCTTGCAATGTGGAGATATTACTGTTTGTGCATTTACAATATTCATTGATTTTTGCCATTGAAAAACATGTTTTTCATATACCAGAAATGTTTGAAGCTACTGACTGAATGAAAGGAGCTGGCATCTCACTCTCTTTGAATCTTCTTTATCATGCTAGGATTAACAGGAAAAAGCAAAAAATTTCAGAATTGCACCTTGCAATGTGGAGATATTACTGTTTGTGCATTTACAATATTCATTGATTTTTGCCATTGAAAAACGTCCAGAAATGTTTGAAGCTACTGACTGAATGAAAGGAGCTGGCATCTCACTCTCTTTGAATCTTCTTTATCATGCTAGGATTAGCAGGAAAAAGCAAAAAATTTCAGAATTGCACCTTGCAATGTGGAGATATTACTGTTTGTGCATTTACAATATTCATTGATTTTTGCCATTGAAAAACATGTTTTTCATATACCAGAAATGTTTGAAGCTACTGACTGAATGAAAGGAGCTGGCATCTCACTCTCTTTGAATCTTCTTTATCATGCTAGGATTAGCAGGAAAAAGCAAAAAATTTCAGAATTGCACCTTGCAATGTGGAGATATTACTGTTTGTGCATTTACAATATTCATTGATTTTTGCCATTGAAAAACATGTTTTTCATATACCAGAAATGTTTGAAGCTACTGACTGAATGAAAGGAGCTGGCATCTCACTCTCTTTGAATCTTCTTTATCCTGCTAGGATTAGCAGGAAAAAGCAAAAAATTTCAGAATTGCACCTTGCAATGTGGAGATATTACTGTTTGTGCATTTACAATATTCATTGATTTTTGCCATTGAAAAACATCCAGAAATGTTTGAAGCTACTGACTGAATGAAAGGAGCTGGCATCTCACTCTCTTTGAATCTTCTTTATCATGCTAGGATTAGCAGGAAAAAGCAAAAAATTTCAGAATTGCACCTTGCAATGTGGAGATATTACTGTTTGTGCATTTACAATATTCATTGATTTTTGCCATTGAAAAACGTCCAGAAATGTTTGAAGCTACTGACTGAATGAAAGGAGCTGGCATCTCACTCTCTTTGAATCTTCTTTATCATGCTAGGATTAGCAGGAAAAAGCAAAAAATTTCAGAATTGCACCTTGCAATGTGGAGATATTACTGTTTGTGCATTTACAATATTCATTGATTTTTGCCATTGAAAAACATCATGTTATTCATATACCAGAAATGTTTGAAGCTACTGACTGAATGAAAGGAGCTGGCATCTCACTCTCTTTGAATCTTCTTTATCATGCTAGGATTAACAGGAAAAAGCAAAAAATTTCAGAATTGCACCTTGCAATGTGGAGATATTACTGTTTGTGCATTTACAATATTCATTGATTTTTGCCATTGAAAAACGTCCAGAAATGTTTGAAGCTACTGACTGAATGAAAGCAGCTGGCATCTCACTCTCTTTGAATCTTCTTTATCATGCTAGGATTAGCAGGAAAAAGCAAAAAATTTCAGAATTGCACCTTGCAATGTGGAAATATTACTGTTTGTGCATTTACAATATTCATTGATTTTTGCCATTGAAAAACATGTTTTTCATATACCAGAAATGTTTGAAGCTACTGACTGAATGAAAGGAGCTGGCATCTCACTCTCTTTGAATCTTCTTTATCATGCTAGGATTAGCAGGAAAAAGCAAAAAATTTCAGAATTGCACCTTGCAATGTGGAGATATTACTGTTTGTGCATTTACAATATTCATTGATTTTTGCCATTGAAAAACATGTTTTTCATATACCAGGAATGTTTGAAGCTACTGACTGAATGAAAGGAGCTGGCATCTCACTCTCTTTGAATCTTCTTTATCCTGCTAGGATTAGCAGGAAAAAGCAAAAAATTTCAGAATTGCACCTTGCAATGTGGAGATATTACTGTTTGTGCATTTACAATATTCATTGATTTTTGCCATTGAAAAACGTCCAGAAATGTTTGAAGCTACTGACTGAATGAAAGGAGCTGGCATCTCACTCTCTTTGAATCTTCTTTATCATGCTAGGATTAACAGGAAAAAGCAAAAAATTTCAGAATTGCACCTTGCAATGTGGAGATATTACTGTTTGTGCATTTACAATATTCATTGATTTTTGCCATTGAAAAACGTCCAGAAATGTTTGAAGCTACTGACTGAATGAAAGGAGCTGGCATCTCACTCTCTTTGAATCTTCTTTATCATGCTAGGATTAGCAGGAAAAAGCAAAAAATTTCAGAATTGCACCTTGCAATGTGGAGATATTACTGTTTGTGCATTTACAATATTCATTGATTTTTGCCTTTGAAAAACATGTTTTTCATATACCAGAAATGTTTGAAGCTACTGACTGAATGAAAGGAGCTGGCATCTCACTGTCTTTGAATCTTCTTTATCATGCTAGGATTAGCAGGAAAAAGCAAAAAATTTCAGAATTGCACCTTGCAATGTGGAGATATTACTGTTTGTGCATTTACAATATTCATTGATTTTTGCCATTGAAAAACATGTTTTTCATATACCAGAAATGTTTGAAGCTACTGACTGAATGAAAGGAGCTGGCATCTCACTCTCTTTGAATCTTCTTTATCATGCTAGGATTAACAGGAAAAAGCAAAAAATTTCAGAATTGCACCTTGCAATGTGGAGATATTACTGTTTGTGCATTTACAATATTCATTGATTTTTGCCATTGAAAAACGTCCAGAAATGTTTGAAGCTACTGACTGAATGAAAGGAGCTGGCATCTCACTCTCTTTGAATCTTCTTTATCATGCTAGGATTAGCAGGAAAAAGCAAAAAATTTCAGAATTGCACCTTGCAATGTGGAGATATTACTGTTTGTGCATTTACAATATTCATTGATTTTTGCCATTGAAAAACATGTTTTTCATATACCAGAAATGTTTGAAGCTACTGACTGAATGAAAGGAGCTGGCATCTCACTCTCTTTGAATCTTCTTTATCCTGCTAGGATTAGCAGGAAAAAGCAAAAAATTTCAGAATTGCACCTTGCAATGTGGAGATATTACTGTTTGTGCATTTACAATATTCATTGATTTTTGCCATTGAAAAACATGTTTTTCATATACCAGGAATGTTTGAAGCTACTGACTGAATGAAAGGAGCTGGCATCTCACTCTCTTTGAATCTTCTTTATCCTGCTAGGATTAGCAGGAAAAAGCAAAAAATTTCAGAATTGCACCTTGCAATGTGGAGATATTACTGTTTGTGCATTTACAATATTCATTGATTTTTGCCATTGAAAAACGTCCAGAAATGTTTGAAGCTACTGACTGAATGAAAGGAGCTGGCATCTCACTCTCTTTGAATCTTCTTTATCATGCTAGGATTAGCAGGAAAAAGCAAAAAATTTCAGAATTGCACCATGCAATGTGGAGATATTACTGTTTGTGCATTTACAATATTCATTGATTTTTGCCATTGAAAAACGTCCAGAAATGTTTGAAGCTACTGACTGAATGAAAGGAGCTGGCATCTCACTCTCTTTGAATCTTCTTTATCATGCTAGGATTAGCAGGAAAAAGCAAAAAATTTCAGAATTGCACCTTGCAATGTGGAGATATTACTGTTTGTGCATTTACAATATTCATTGATTTTTGCCATTGAAAAACATCATGTTATTCATATACCAGAAATGTTTGAAGCTACTGACTGAATGAAAGGAGCTGGCATCTCACTCTCTTTGAATCTTCTTTATCATGCTAGGATTAACAGGAAAAAGCAAAAAATTTCAGAATTGCACCTTGCAATGTGGAGATATTACTGTTTGTGCATTTACAATATTCATTGATTTTTGCCATTGAAAAACGTCCAGAAATGTTTGAAGCTACTGACTGAATGAAAGGAGCTGGCATCTCACTCTCTTTGAATCTTCTTTATCATGCTAGGATTAGCAGGAAAAAGCAAAAAATTTCAGAATTGCACCTTGCAATGTGGAAATATTACTGTTTGTGCATTTACAATATTCATTGATTTTTGCCATTGAAAAACATGTTTTTCATATACCAGAAATGTTTGAAGCTACTGACTGAATGAAAGGAGCTGGCATCTCACTCTCTTTGAATCTTCTTTATCATGCTAGTATTAACAGGAAAAAGCAAAAAATTTCAGAATTGCACCTTGCAATGTGGAGATATTACTGTTTGTGCATTTACAATATTCATTGATTTTTGCCATTGAAAAACGTCCAGAAATGTTTGAAGCTACTGACTGAATGAAAGGAGCTGGCATCTCACTCTCTTTGAATCTTCTTTATCATGCTAGGATTAGCAGGAAAAAGCAAAAAATTTCAGAATTGCACCTTGCAATGTGGAGATATTACTGTTTGTGCATTTACAATATTCATTGATTTTTGCCATTGAAAAACATGTTTTTCATATACCAGAAATGTTTGAAGCTACTGACTGAATGAAAGGAGCTGGCATCTCACTCTCTTTGAATCTTCTTTATCCTGCTAGGATTAGCAGGAAAAAGCAAAAAATTTCAGAATTGCACCTTGCAATGTGGAGATATTACTGTTTGTGCATTTACAATATTCATTGATTTTTGCCATTGAAAAACGTCCAGAAATGTTTGAAGCTACTGACTGAATGAAAGGAGCTGGCATCTCACTCTCTTTGAATCTTCTTTATCATGCTAGGATTAGCAGGAAAAAGCAAAAAATTTCAGAATTGCACCTTGCAATGTGGAGATATTACTGTTTGTGCATTTACAATATTCATTGATTTTTGCCATTGAAAAACGTCCAGAAATGTTTGAAGCTACTGACTGAATGAAAGGAGCTGGCATCTCACTCTCTTTGAATCTTCTTTATCATGCTAGGATTAGCAGGAAAAAGCAAAAAATTTCAGAATTGCACCTTGCAATGTGGAGATATTACTGTTTGTGCATTTACAATATTCATTGATTTTTGCCATTGAAAAACATCATGTTATTCATATACCAGAAATGTTTGAAGCTACTGACTGAATGAAAGTAGCTGGCATCTCACTCTCTTTGAATCTTCTTTATCATGCTAGGATTAACAGGAAAAAGCAAAAAATTTCAGAATTGCACCTTGCAATGTGGAGATATTACTGTTTGTGCATTTACAATATTCATTGATTTTTGCCATTGAAAAACGTCCAGAAATGTTTGAAGCTACTGACTGAATGAAAGGAGCTGGCATCTCACTCTCTTTGAATCTTCTTTATCATGCTAGGATTAGCAGGAAAAAGCAAAAAATTTCAGAATTGCACCTTGCAATGTGGAGATATTACTGTTTGTGCATTTACAATATTCATTGATTTTTGCCATTGAAAAACATCATGTTATTCATATACCAGAAATGTTTGAAGCTACTGACTGAATGAAAGGAGCTGGCATCTCACTCTCTTTGAATCTTCTTTATCATGCTAGGATTAGCAGGAAAAAGCAAAAAATTTCAGAATTGCACCTTGCAATGTGGAAATATTACTGTTTGTGCATTTACAATATTCATTGATTTTTGCCATTGAAAAACATTTTTCATATACCAGAAATGTTTGAAGCTACTGACTGAATGAAAGGAGCTGGCATCTCACTGTCTTTGAATCTTCTTTATCATGCTAGGATTAGCAGGAAAAAGCAAAAAATTTCAGAATTGCACCTTGCAATGTGGAGATATTACTGTTTGTGCATTTACAATATTCATTGATTTTTGCCATTGAAAAACATGTTTTTCATATACCAGAAATGTTTGAAGCTACTGACTGAATGAAAGGAGCTGGCATCTCACTCTCTTTGAATCTTCTTTATCATGCTAGGATTAACAGGAAAAAGCAAAAAATTTCAGAATTGCACCTTGCAATGTGGAGATATTACTGTTTGTGCATTTACAATATTCATTGATTTTTGCCATTGAAAAACGTCCAGAAATGTTTGAAGCTACTGACTGAATGAAAGGAGCTGGCATCTCACTCTCTTTGAATCTTCTTTATCATGCTAGGATTAGCAGGAAAAAGCAAAAAATTTCAGAATTGCACCTTGCAATGTGGAGATATTACTGTTTGTGCATTTACAATATTCATTGATTTTTGCCATTGAAAAACATGTTTTTCATATACCAGAAATGTTTGAAGCTACTGACTGAATGAAAGGAGCTGGCATCTCACTCTCTTTGAATCTTCTTTATCCTGCTAGGATTAGCAGGAAAAAGCAAAAAATTTCAGAATTGCACCTTGCAATGTGGAGATATTACTGTTTGTGCATTTACAATATTCATTGATTTTTGCCATTGAAAAACATGTTTTTCATATACCAGGAATGTTTGAAGCTACTGACTGAATGAAAGGAGCTGGCATCTCACTCTCTTTGAATCTTCTTTATCCTGCTAGGATTAGCAGGAAAAAGCAAAAAATTTCAGAATTGCACCTTGCAATGTGGAGATATTACTGTTTGTGCATTTACAATATTCATTGATTTTTGCCATTGAAAAACGTCCAGAAATGTTTGAAGCTACTGACTGAATGAAAGGAGCTGGCATCTCACTCTCTTTGAATCTTCTTTATCATGCTAGGATTAGCAGGAAAAAGCAAAAAATTTCAGAATTGCACCATGCAATGTGGAGATATTACTGTTTGTGCATTTACAATATTCATTGATTTTTGCCATTGAAAAACGTCCAGAAATGTTTGAAGCTACTGACTGAATGAAAGGAGCTGGCATCTCACTCTCTTTGAATCTTCTTTATCATGCTAGGATTAGCAGGAAAAAGCAAAAAATTTCAGAATTGCACCTTGCAATGTGGAGATATTACTGTTTGTGCATTTACAATATTCATTGATTTTTGCCATTGAAAAACATCATGTTATTCATATACCAGAAATGTTTGAAGCTACTGACTGAATGAAAGGAGCTGGCATCTCACTCTCTTTGAATCTTCTTTATCATGCTAGGATTAACAGGAAAAAGCAAAAAATTTCAGAATTGCACCTTGCAATGTGGAGATATTACTGTTTGTGCATTTACAATATTCATTGATTTTTGCCATTGAAAAACGTCCAGAAATGTTTGAAGCTACTGACTGAATGAAAGGAGCTGGCATCTCACTCTCTTTGAATCTTCTTTATCATGCTAGGATTAGCAGGAAAAAGCAAAAAATTTCAGAATTGCACCTTGCAATGTGGAAATATTACTGTTTGTGCATTTACAATATTCATTGATTTTTGCCATTGAAAAACATGTTTTTCATATACCAGAAATGTTTGAAGCTACTGACTGAATGAAAGGAGCTGGCATCTCACTCTCTTTGAATCTTCTTTATCATGCTAGTATTAACAGGAAAAAGCAAAAAATTTCAGAATTGCACCTTGCAATGTGGAGATATTACTGTTTGTGCATTTACAATATTCATTGATTTTTGCCATTGAAAAACGTCCAGAAATGTTTGAAGCTACTGACTGAATGAAAGGAGCTGGCATCTCACTCTCTTTGAATCTTCTTTATCATGCTAGGATTAGCAGGAAAAAGCAAAAAATTTCAGAATTGCACCTTGCAATGTGGAGATATTACTGTTTGTGCATTTACAATATTCATTGATTTTTGCCATTGAAAAACATGTTTTTCATATACCAGAAATGTTTGAAGCTACTGACTGAATGAAAGGAGCTGGCATCTCACTCTCTTTGAATCTTCTTTATCCTGCTAGGATTAGCAGGAAAAAGCAAAAAATTTCAGAATTGCACCTTGCAATGTGGAGATATTACTGTTTGTGCATTTACAATATTCATTGATTTTTGCCATTGAAAAACGTCCAGAAATGTTTGAAGCTACTGACTGAATGAAAGGAGCTGGCATCTCACTCTCTTTGAATCTTCTTTATCATGCTAGGATTAGCAGGAAAAAGCAAAAAATTTCAGAATTGCACCTTGCAATGTGGAGATATTACTGTTTGTGCATTTACAATATTCATTGATTTTTGCCATTGAAAAACGTCCAGAAATGTTTGAAGCTACTGACTGAATGAAAGGAGCTGGCATCTCACTCTCTTTGAATCTTCTTTATCATGCTAGGATTAGCAGGAAAAAGCAAAAAATTTCAGAATTGCACCTTGCAATGTGGAGATATTACTGTTTGTGCATTTACAATATTCATTGATTTTTGCCATTGAAAAACATCATGTTATTCATATACCAGAAATGTTTGAAGCTACTGACTGAATGAAAGTAGCTGGCATCTCACTCTCTTTGAATCTTCTTTATCATGCTAGGATTAACAGGAAAAAGCAAAAAATTTCAGAATTGCACCTTGCAATGTGGAGATATTACTGTTTGTGCATTTACAATATTCATTGATTTTTGCCATTGAAAAACGTCCAGAAATGTTTGAAGCTACTGACTGAATGAAAGGAGCTGGCATCTCACTCTCTTTGAATCTTCTTTATCATGCTAGGATTAGCAGGAAAAAGCAAAAAATTTCAGAATTGCACCTTGCAATGTGGAGATATTACTGTTTGTGCATTTACAATATTCATTGATTTTTGCCATTGAAAAACATCATGTTATTCATATACCAGAAATGTTTGAAGCTACTGACTGAATGAAAGGAGCTGGCATCTCACTCTCTTTGAATCTTCTTTATCATGCTAGGATTAGCAGGAAAAAGCAAAAAATTTCAGAATTGCACCTTGCAATGTGGAAATATTACTGTTTGTGCATTTACAATATTCATTGATTTTTGCCATTGAAAAACATTTTTCATATACCAGAAATGTTTGAAGCTACTGACTGAATGAAAGGAGCTGGCATCTCACTCTCTTTGAATCTTCTTTATCATGCTAGGATTAGCAGGAAAAAGCAAAAAATTTCAGAATTGCACCTTGCAATGTGGAGATATTACTGTTTGTGCATTTACAATATTCATTGATTTTTGCCATTGAAAAACGTTTTTCATATACCAGAAATGTTTGAAGCTACTGACTGAATGAAAGGAGCTGGCATCTCACTCTCTTTGAATCTTCTTTATCATGCTAGGATTAGCAGGAAAAAGCAAAAAATTTCAGAATTGCACCTTGCAATGTGGAGATATTACTGTTTGTGCATTTACAATATTCATTGATTTTTGCCATTGAAAAACATGTTTTTCATATACCAGAAATGTTTGAAGCTACTGACTGAATGAAAGGAGCTGGCATCTCACTCTCTTTGAATCTTCTTTATCATGCTAGGATTAGCAGGAAAAAGCAAAAAATTTCAGAATTGCACCTTGCAATGTGGAGATATTACTGTTTGTGCATTTACAATATTCATTGATTTTTGCCATTGAAAAACATGTTTTTCATATACCAGAAATGTTTGAAGCTACTGACTGAATGAAAGGAGCTGGCATCTCACTCTCTTTGAATCTTTATCATGCTAGGATTAGCAGGAAAAAGCAAAAAATTTCAGAATTGCACCTTGCAATGTGGAGATATTACTGTTTGTGCATTTACAATATTCATTGATTTTTGCCATTGAAAAACATGTTTTTCATATACCAGAAATGTTTGAAGCTACTGACTGAATGAAAGGAGCTGGCATCTCACTCTCTTTGAATCTTCTTTATCATGCTAGGATTAACAGGAAAAAGCAAAAAATTTCAGAATTGCACCTTGCAATGTGGAGATATTACTGTTTGTGCATTTACAATATTCATTGATTTTTGCCATTGAAAAACGTCCAGAAATGTTTGAAGCTACTGACTGAATGAAAGGAGCTGGCATCTCACTCTCTTTGAATCTTCTTTATCATGCTAGGATTAGCAGGAAAAAGCAAAAAATTTCAGAATTGCACCTTGCAATGTGGAGATATTACTGTTTGTGCATTTACAATATTCATTGATTTTTGCCATTGAAAAACATGTTTTTCATATACCAGAAATGTTTGAAGCTACTGACTGAATGAAAGGAGCTGGCATCTCACTCTCTTTGAATCTTCTTTATCCTGCTAGGATTAGCAGGAAAAAGCAAAAAATTTCAGAATTGCACCTTGCAATGTGGAGATATTACTGTTTGTGCATTTACAATATTCATTGATTTTTGCCATTGAAAAACGTCCAGAAATGTTTGAAGCTACTGACTGAATGAAAGGAGCTGGCATCTCACTCTCTTTGAATCTTCTTTATCATGCTATAGGATTAGCAGGAAAAAGCAAAAAATTTCAGAATTGCACCTTGCAATGTGGAGATATTACTGTTTGTGCATTTACAATATTCATTGATTTTTGCCATTGAAAAACGTCCAGAAATGTTTGAAGCTACTGACTGAATGAAAGGAGCTGGCATCTCACTCTTGTTGAATCTTCTTTATCATGCTAGGATTAGCAGGAAAAAGCAAAAAATTTCAGAATTGCACCTTGCAATGTGGAGATATTACTGTTTGTGCATTTACAATATTCATTGATTTTTGCCATTGAAAAACATCATGTTATTCATATACCAGAAATGTTTGAAGCTACTAACTGAATGAAAGGAGCTGGCATCTCACTCTCTTTGAATCTTCTTTATCATGCTAGGATTAACAGGAAAAAGCAAAAAATTTCAGAATTGCACCTTGCAATGTGGAGATATTACTGTTTGTGCATTTACAATATTCATTGATTTTTGCCATTGAAAAACGTCCAGAAATGTTTGAAGCTACTGACTGAATGAAAGGAGCTGGCATCTCACTCTCTTTGAATCTTCTTTATCATGCTAGGATTAGCAGGAAAAAGCAAAAAATTTCAGAATTGCACCTTGCAATGTGGAAATATTACTGTTTGTGCATTTACAATATTCATTGATTTTTGCCATTGAAAAACATGTTTTTCATATACCAGAAATGTTTGAAGCTACTGACTGAATGAAAGGAGCTGGCATCTCACTCTCTTTGAATCTTCTTTATCATGCTAGGATTAGCAGGAAAAAGCAAAAAATTTCAGAATTTCACCTTGCAATGTGGAGATATTACTGTTTGTGCATTTACAATATTCATTGATTTTTGCCATTGAAAAACATTTTTCATATACCAGAAATGTTTGAAGCTACTGACTGAATGAAAGGAGCTGGCATCTCACTCTCTTTGAATCTTCTTTATCATGCTAGGATTAGCAGGAAAAAGCAAAAAATTTCAGAATTGCACCTTGCAATGTGGAGATATTACTGTTTGTGCATTTACAATATTCATTGATTTTTGCCATTGAAAAACATGTTTTTCATATACCAGAAATGTTTGAAGCTACTGACTGAATGAAAGGAGCTGGCATCTCACTCTCTTTGAATTTTCTTTATCATGCTAGAATTAGCAGGAAAAAGCAAAAAATTTCAGAATTGCACCTTGCAATGTGGAGATATTACTGTTTGTGCATTTACAATATTCATTGATTTTTGCCATTGAAAAACATGTTTTTCATATACCAGAAATGTTTGAAGCTACTGACTGAATGAAAGGAGCTGGCATCTCACTCTCTTTGAATCTTTATCATGCTAGGATTAGCAGGAAAAAGCAAAAAATTTCAGAATTGCACCTTGCAATGTGGAGATATTACTGTTTGTGCATTTACAATATTCATTGATTTTTGCCATTGAAAAACATGTTTTTCATATACCAGAAATGTTTGAAGCTACTGACTGAATGAAAGGAGCTGGCATCTCACTCTCTTTGAATCTTCTTTATCATGCTAGGATTAACAGGAAAAAGCAAAAAATTTCAGAATTGCACCTTGCAATGTGGAGATATTACTGTTTGTGCATTTACAATATTCATTGATTTTTGCCATTGAAAAACGTTTTTCATATACCAGAAATGTTTGAAGCTACTGACTGAATGAAAGGAGCTGGCATCTCACTCTCTTTGAATCTTCTTTATCATGCTAGGATTAGCAGGAAAAAGCAAAAAATTTCAGAATTGCACCTTGCAATGTGGAGATATTACTGTTTGTGCATTTACAATATTCATTGATTTTTGCCATTGAAAAACATCATGTTATTCATATACCAGAAATGTTTGAAGCTACTGACTGAATGAAAGGAGCTGGCATCTCACTCTCTTTGAATCTTCTTTATCATGCTAGGATTAGCAGGAAAAAGCAAAAAATTTCAGAATTGCACCTTGCAATGTGGAAATATTACTGTTTGTGCATTTACAATATTCATTGATTTTTGCCATTGAAAAACATGTTTTTCATATACCAGAAATGTTTGAAGCTACTGACTGAATGAAAGGAGCTGGCATCTCACTCTCTTTGAATCTTCTTTATCATGCTAGGATTAGCAGGAAAAAGCAAAAAATTTCAGAATTGCACCTTGCAATGTGGAGATATTACTGTTTGTGCATTTACAATATTCATTGATTTTTGCCATTGAAAAACGTTTTTCATATACCAGAAATGTTTGAAGCTACTGACTGAATGAAAGGAGCTGGCATCTCACTCTCTTTGAATCTTCTTTATCATGCTAGGATTAGCAGGAAAAAGCAAAAAATTTCAGAATTGCACCTTGCAATGTGGAGATATTACTGTTTGTGCATTTACAATATTCATTGATTTTTGCCATTGAAAAACATGTTTTTCATATACCAGAAATGTTTGAAGCTACTGACTGAATGAAAGGAGCTGGCATCTCACTCTCTTTGAATCTTCTTTATCATGCTAGGATTAGCAGGAAAAAGCAAAAAATTTCAGAATTGCACCTTGCAATGTGGAGATATTACTGTTTGTGCATTTACAATATTCATTGATTTTTGCCATTGAAAAACATGTTTTTCATATACCAGAAATGTTTGAAGCTACTGACTGAATGAAAGGAGCTGGCATCTCACTCTCTTTGAATCTTTATCATGCTAGGATTAGCAGGAAAAAGCAAAAAATTTCAGAATTGCACCTTGCAATGTGGAGATATTACTGTTTGTGCATTTACAATATTCATTGATTTTTGCCATTGAAAAACATGTTTTTCATATACCAGAAATGTTTGAAGCTACTGACTGAATGAAAGGAGCTGGCATCTCACTCTCTTTGAATCTTCTTTATCATGCTAGGATTAACAGGAAAAAGCAAAAAAATTCAGAATTGCACCTTGCAATGTGGAGATATTACTGTTTGTGCATTTACAATATTCATTGATTTTTGCCATTGAAAAACGTCCAGAAATGTTTGAAGCTACTGACTGAATGAAAGGAGCTGGCATCTCACTCTCTTTGAATCTTCTTTATCATGCTAGGATTAGCAGGAAAAAGCAAAAAATTTCAGAATTGCACCTTGCAATGTGGAGATATTACTGTTTGTGCATTTACAATATTCATTGATTTTTGCCATTGAAAAACATGTTTTTCATATACCAGAAATGTTTGAAGCTACTGACTGAATGAAAGGAGCTGGCATCTCACTCTCTTTGAATCTTCTTTATCCTGCTAGGATTAGCAGGAAAAAGCAAAAAATTTCAGAATTGCACCTTGCAATGTGGAGATATTACTGTTTGTGCATTTACAATATTCATTGATTTTTGCCATTGAAAAACATGTTTTTCATATACCAGAAATGTTTGAAGCTACTGACTGAATGAAAGGAGCTGGCATCTCACTCTCTTTGAATCTTCTTTATCATGCTAGGATTAGCAGGAAAAAGCAAAAAATTTCAGAATTGCACCTTGCAATGTGGAGATATTACTGTTTGTGCATTTACAATATTCATTGATTTTTGCCATTGAAAAACATGTTTTTCATATACCAGAAATGTTTGAAGCTACTGACTGAATGAAAGGAGCTGGCATCTCACTCTCTTTGAATCTTCTTTATCATGCTAGGATTAACAGGAAAAAGCAAAAAATTTCAGAATTGCACCTTGCAATGTGGAGATATTACTGTTTGTGCATTTACAATATTCATTGATTTTTGCCATTGAAAAACGTCCAGAAATGTTTGAAGCTACTGACTGAATGAAAGGAGCTGGCATCTCACTCTCTTTGAATCTTCTTTATCATGCTAGGATTAGCAGGAAAAAGCAAAAAATTTCAGAATTGCACCTTGCAATGTGGAGATATTACTGTTTGTGCATTTACAATATTCATTGATTCTTGCCATTGAAAAACATGTTTTTCATATACCAGAAATGTTTGAAGCTACTGACTGAATGAAAGGAGCTGGCATCTCACTCTCTTTGAATCTTCTTTATCCTGCTAGGATTAGCAGGAAAAAGCAAAAAATTTCAGAATTGCACCTTGCAATGTGAAGATATTACTGTTTGTGCATTTACAATATTCATTGATTTTTGCCATTGAAAAACGTCCAGAAATGTTTGAAGCTACTGACTGAATGAAAGGAGCTGGCATCTCACTCTCTTTGAATCTTCTTTATCATGCTAGGATTAGCAGGAAAAAGCAAAAAATTTCAGAATTGCACCTTGCAATGTGGAGATATTACTGTTTGTGCATTTACAATATTCATTGATTTTTGCCATTGAAAAACGTCCAGAAATGTTTGAAGCTACTGACTGAATGAAAGGAGCTGGCATCTCACTCTCTTTGAATCTTCTTTATCATGCTAGGATTAGCAGGAAAAAGCAAAAAATTTCAGAATTGCACCTTGCAATGTGGAGATATTACTGTTTGTGCATTTACAATATTCATTGATTTTTGCCATTGAAAAACATCATGTTATTCATATACCAGAAATGTTTGAAGCTACTGACTGAATGAAAGGAGCTGGCATCTCACTCTCTTTGAATCTTCTTTATCATGCTAGGATTAGCAGGAAAAAGCAAAAAATTTCAGAATTGCACCTTGCAATGTGGAGATATTACTGTTTGTGCATTTACAATATTCATTGATTTTTGCCATTGAAAAACGTCCAGAAATGTTTGAAGCTACTGACTGAATGAAAGGAGCTGGCATCTCACTCTCTTTGAATCTTCTTTATCATGCTAGGATTAGCAGGAAAAAGCAAAAAATTTCAGAATTGCACCTTGCAATGTGGAGATATTACTGTTTGTGCATTTACAATATTCATTGATTTTTGCCATTGAAAAACATCATGTTATTCATATACCAGAAATGTTTGAAGCTACTGACTGAATGAAAGGAGCTGGCATCTCACTCTCTTTGAATCTTCTTTATCATGCTAGGATTAGCAGGAAAAAGCAAAAAATTTCAGAATTGCACCTTGCAATGTGGAGATATTACTGTTTGTGCATTTACAATATTCATTGATTTTTGCCATTGAAAAACATGTTTTTCATATACCAGAAATGTTTGAAGCTACTGACTGAATGAAAGGAGCTGGTATCTCACTCTCTTTGAATCTTCTTTATCATGCTAGGATTAGCAGGAAAAAGCAAAAAAATTTCAGAATTGCACCTTGCAATGTGGAGATATTACTGTTTGTGCATTTACAATATTCATTGATTTTTGCCATTGAAAAACATGTTTTTCATATACCAGAAATGTTTGAAGCTACTGACTGAATGAAAGGAGCTGGCATCTCACTCTCTTTGAATCTTCTTTATCATGCTAGGATTAACAGGAAAAAGCAAAAAATTTCAGAATTGCACCTTGCAATGTGGAGATATTACTGTTTGTGCATTTACAATATTCATTGATTTTTGCCATTGAAAAACGTCCAGAAATGTTTGAAGCTACTGACTGAATGAAAGGAGCTGGCATCTCACTCTCTTTGAATCTTCTTTATCATGCTAGGATTAGCAGGAAAAAGCAAAAAATTTCAGAATTGCACCTTGCAATGTGGAGATATTAATGTTTGTGCATTTACAATATTCATTGATTTTTGCCATTGAAAAACGTCCAGAAATGTTTGAAGCTACTGACTGAATGAAAGGAGCTGGCATCTCACTCTCTTTGAATCTTCTTTATCATGCTAGGATTAACAGGAAAAAGCAAAAAATTTCAGAATTGCACCTTGCAATGTGGAGATATTACTGTTTGTGCATTTACAATATTCATTGATTTTTGCCATTGAAAAACGTCCAGAAATGTTTGAAGCTACTGACTGAATGAAAGGAGCTGGCATCTCACTCTCTTTGAATCTTCTTTATCATGCTAGGATTAGCAGGAAAAAGCAAAAAATTTCAGAATTGCACCTTGCAATGTGGAAATATTACTGTTTGTGCATTTACAATATTCATTGATTTTTGCCATTGAAAAACATGTTTTTCATATACCAGAAATGTTTGAAGCTACTGACTGAATGAAAGGAGCTGGCATCTCACTCTCTTTGAATCTTCTTTATCATGCTAGGATTAGCAGGAAAAAGCAAAAAATTTCAGAATTGCACCTTGCAATGTGGAGATATTACTGTTTGTGCATTTACAATATTCATTGATTTTTGCCATTGAAAAACGTCCAGAAATGTTTGAAGCTACTGACTGAATGAAAGGAGCTGGCATCTCACTCTCTTTGAATCTTCTTTATCATGCTAGGATTAGCAGGAAAAAGCAAAAAATTTCAGAATTGCACCTTGCAATGTGGAAATATTACTGTTTGTGCATTTACAATATTCATTGATTTTTGCCATTGAAAAACATGTTTTTCATATACCAGAAATGTTTGAAGCTACTGACTGAATGAAAGGAGCTGGCATCTCACTCTCTTTGAATCTTCTTTATCATGCTAGGATTAGCAGGAAAAAGCAAAAAATTTCAGAATTGCACCTTGCAATGTGGAGATATTACTGTTTGTGCATTTACAATATTCATTGATTTTTGCCATTGAAAAACGTTTTTCATATACCAGAAATGTTTGAAGCTACTGACTGAATGAAAGGAGCTGGCATCTCACTCTCTTTGAATCTTCTTTATCATGCTAGGATTAGCAGGAAAAAGCAAAAAATTTCAGAATTGCACCTTGCAATGTGGAGATATTACTGTTTGTGCATTTACAATATTCATTGATTTTTGCCATTGAAAAACATGTTTTTCATATACCAGAAATGTTTGAAGCTACTGACTGAATGAAAGGAGCTGGCATCTCACTCTCTTTGAATCTTTATCATGCTAGGATTAGCAGGAAAAAGCAAAAAATTTCAGAATTGCACCTTGCAATGTGGAGATATTACTGTTTGTGCATTTACAATATTCATTGATTTTTGCCATTGAAAAACATGTTTTTCATATACCAGAAATGTTTGAAGCTACTGACTGAATGAAAGGAGCTGGCATCTCACTCTCTTTGAATCTTCATTATCATGCTAGGATTAGCAGGAAAAAGCAAAAAATTTCAGAATTGCACCTTGCAATGTGGAGATATTACTGTTTGTGCATTTACAATATTCATTGATTTTTGCCATTGAAAAACATGTTTTTCATATACCAGAAATGTTTGAAGCTACTGACTGAATGAAAGGAGCTGGCATCTCACTCTCTTTGAATCTTCTTTATCATGCTAGGATTAACAGGAAAAAGCAAAAAATTTCAGAATTGCACCTTGCAATGTGGAGATATTACTGTTTGTGCATTTACAATATTCATTGATTTTTGCCATTGAAAAACGTCCAGAAATGTTTGAAGCTACTGACTGAATGAAAGGAGCTGGCATCTCACTCTCTTTGAATCTTCTTTATCATGCTAGGATTAGCAGGAAAAAGCAAAAAATTTCAGAATTGCACCTTGCAATGTGGAGATATTACTGTTTGTGCATTTACAATATTCATTGATTTTTGCCATTGAAAAACATGTTTTTCATATACCAGAAATGTTTGAAGCTACTGACTGAATGAAAGGAGCTGGCATCTCACTCTCTTTGAATCTTCTTTATCCTGCTAGGATTAGCAGGAAAAAGCAAAAAATTTCAGAATTGCACCTTGCAATGTGGAGATATTACTGTTTGTGCATTTACAATATTCATTGATTTTTGCCATTGAAAAACATGTTTTTCATATACCAGAAATGTTTGAAGCTACTGACTGAATGAAAGGAGCTGGCATCTCACTCTCTTTGAATCTTCTTTATCCTGCTAGGATTAGCAGGAAAAAGCAAAAAATTTCAGAATTGCACCTTGCAATGTGGAGATATTAGTTTGTGCATTTACAATATTCATTGATTTTTGCCATTGAAAAACATGTTTTTCATATACCAGGTATGTTTGAAGCTACTGACTGAATGAAAGGAGCTGGCATCTCACTCTCTTTGAATCTTCTTTATCATGCTAGGATTAGCAGGAAAAAGCAAAAAATTTCAGAATTGCACCTTGCAATGTGGAGATATTACTGTTTGTGCATTTACAATATTCATTGATTTTTGCCATTGAAAAACATGTTTTTCATATACCAGAAATGTTTGAAGCTACTGACTGAATGAAAGGAGCTGGCATCTCACTCTCTTTGAATCTTCTTTATCATGCTAGGATTAACAGGAAAAAGCAAAAAATTTCAGAATTGCACCTTGCAATGTGGAGATATTACTGTTTGTGCATTTACAATATTCATTTATTTTTGCCATTGAAAAACGTCCAGAAATGTTTGAAGCTACTGACTGAATGAAAGGAGCTGGCATCTCACTCTCTTTGAATCTTCTTTATCATGCTAGGATTAGCAGGAAAAAGCAAAAAATTTCAGAATTGCACCTTGCAATGTGGAGATATTACTGTTTGTGCATTTACAATATTCATTGATTTTTGCCATTGAAAAACATGTTTTTCATATACCAGAAATGTTTGAAGCTACTGACTGAATGAAAGGAGCTGGCATCTTACTCTCTTTGAATCTTCTTTATCATGCTAGGATTAGCAGGAAAAAGCAAAAAATTTCAGAATTGCACCTTGCAATGTGGAGATATTACTGTTTGTGCATTTACAATATTCATTGATTTTTGCCATTGAAAAACATGTTTTTCATATACCAGAAATGTTTGAAGCTACTGACTGAATGAAAGGAGCAGGCATCTCACTCTCTTTGAATCTTCTTTATCCTGCTAGGATTAGCAGGAAAAAGCAAAAAATTTCAGAATTGCACCTTGCAATGTGGAGATATTACTGTTTGTGCATTTACAATATTCATTGATTTTTGCCATTGAAAAACATCCAGAAATGTTTGAAGCTACTGACTGAATGAAAGGAGCTGGCATCTCACTCTCTTTGAATCTTCTTTATCATGCTAGGATTAGCAGGAAAAAGCAAAAAATTTCAGAATTGCACCTTGCAATGTGGAGATATTACTGTTTGTGCATTTACAATATTCATTGATTTTTGCCATTGAAAAACGTCCAGAAATGTTTGAAGCTACTGACTGAATGAAAGGAGCTGGCATCTCACTCTCTTTGAATCTTCTTTATCATGCTAGGATTAGCAGGAAAAAGCAAAAAATTTCAGAATTGCACCTTGCAATGTGGAGATATTACTGTTTGTGCATTTACAATATTCATTGATTTTTGCCATTGAAAAACATCATGTTATTCATATACCAGAAATGTTTGAAGCTACTGACTGAATGAAAGGAGCTGGCATCTCACTCTCTTTGAATCTTCTTTATCATGCTAGGATTAACAGGAAAAAGCAAAAAATTTCAGAATTGCACCTTGCAATGTGGAGATATTACTGTTTGTGCATTTACAATATTCATTGATTTTTGCCATTGAAAAACGTCCAGAAATGTTTGAAGCTACTGACTGAATGAAAGGAGCTGGCATCTCACTCTCTTTGAATCTTCTTTATCATGCTAGGATTAGCAGGAAAAAGCAAAAAATTTCAGAATTGCACCTTGCAATGTGGAAATATTACTGTTTGTGCATTTACAATATTCATTGATTTTTGCCATTGAAAAACATGTTTTTCATATACCAGAAATGTTTGAAGCTACTGACTGAATGAAAGGAGCTGGCATCTCACTCTCTTTGAATCTTCTTTATCATGCTAGGATTAGCAGGAAAAAGCAAAAAATTTCAGAATTGCACCTTGCAATGTGGAGATATTACTGTTTGTGCATTTACAATATTCATTGATTTTTGCCATTGAAAAACATGTTTTTCATATACCAGAAATGTTTGAAGCTACTGACTGAATGAAAGGAGCTGGCATCTCACTCTCTTTGAATCTTCTTTATCCTGCTAGGATTAGCAGGAAAAAGCAAAAAATTTCAGAATTGCACCTTGCAATGTGGAGATATTACTGTTTGTGCATTTACAATATTCATTGATTTTTGCCATTGAAAAACATGTTTTTCATATACCAGAAATGTTTGAAGCTACTGACTGAATGAAAGGAGCTGGCATCTCACTCTCTTTGAATCTTCTTTATCCTGCTAGGATTAGCAGGAAAAAGCAAAAAATTTCAGAATTGCACCTTGCAATGTGGAGATATTACTGTTTGTGCATTTACAATATTCATTGATTTTTGCCATTGAAAAACGTCCAGAAATGTTTGAAGCTACTGACTGAATGAAAGGAGCTGGCATCTCACTCTCTTTGAATCTTCTTTATCATGCTAGGATTAGCAGGAAAAAGCAAAAAATTTCAGAATTGCACCTTGCAATGTGGAGATATTACTGTTTGTGCATTTACAATATTCATTGATTTTTGCCATTGAAAAACGTTTTTCATATACCAGAAATGTTTGAAGCTACTGACTGAATGAAAGGAGCTGGCATCTCACTCTCTTTGAATCTTCTTTATCATGCTAGGATTAGCAGGAAAAAGCAAAAAATTTCAGAATTGCACCTTGCAATGTGGAGATATTACTGTTTGTGCATTTACAATATTCATTGATTTTTGCCATTGAAAAACATGTTTTTCATATACCAGAAATGTTTGAAGCTACTGACTGAATGAAAGGAGCTGGCATCTCACTCTCTTTGAATCTTCTTTATCATGCTAGGATTAGCAGGAAAAAGCAAAAAATTTCAGAATTGCACCTTGCAATGTGGAGATATTACTGTTTGTGCATTTACAATATTCATTGATTTTTGCCATTGAAAAACATGTTTTTCATATACCAGAAATGTTTGAAGCTACTGACTGAATGAAAGGAGCTGGTATCTCACTCTCTTTGAATCTTCTTTATCATGCTAGGATTAGCAGGAAAAAGCAAAAAAATTTCAGAATTGCACCTTGCAATGTGGAGATATTACTGTTTGTGCATTTACAATATTCATTGATTTTTGCCATTGAAAAACATGTTTTTCATATACCAGAAATGTTTGAAGCTACTGACTGAATGAAAGGAGCTGGCATCTCACTCTCTTTGAATCTTCTTTATCATGCTAGGATTAACAGGAAAAAGCAAAAAATTTCAGAATTGCACCTTGCAATGTGGAGATATTACTGTTTGTGCATTTACAATATTCATTGATTTTTGCCATTGAAAAACGTCCAGAAATGTTTGAAGCTACTGACTGAATGAAAGGAGCTGGCATCTCACTCTCTTTGAATCTTCTTTATCATGCTAGGATTAGCAGGAAAAAGCAAAAAATTTCAGAATTGCACCTTGCAATGTGGAGATATTAATGTTTGTGCATTTACAATATTCATTGATTTTTGCCATTGAAAAACGTCCAGAAATGTTTGAAGCTACTGACTGAATGAAAGGAGCTGGCATCTCACTCTCTTTGAATCTTCTTTATCATGCTAGGATTAACAGGAAAAAGCAAAAAATTTCAGAATTGCACCTTGCAATGTGGAGATATTACTGTTTGTGCATTTACAATATTCATTGATTTTTGCCATTGAAAAACGTCCAGAAATGTTTGAAGCTACTGACTGAATGAAAGGAGCTGGCATCTCACTCTCTTTGAATCTTCTTTATCATGCTAGGATTAGCAGGAAAAAGCAAAAAAATTCAGAATTGCACCTTGCAATGTGGAAATATTACTGTTTGTGCATTTACAATATTCATTGATTTTTGCCATTGAAAAACATGTTTTTCATATACCAGAAATGTTTGAAGCTACTGACTGAATGAAAGGAGCTGGCATCTCACTCTCTTTGAATCTTCTTTATCATGCTAGGATTAGCAGGAAAAAGCAAAAAATTTCAGAATTGCACCTTGCAATGTGGAGATATTACTGTTTGTGCATTTACAATATTCATTGATTTTTGCCATTGAAAAACATGTTTTTCATATACCAGAAATGTTTGAAGCTACTGACTGAATGAAAGGAGCTGGCATCTCACTCTCTTTGAATCTTTATCATGCTAGGATTAGCAGGAAAAAGCAAAAAATTTCAGAATTGCACCTTGCAATGTGGAGATATTACTGTTTGTGCATTTACAATATTCATTGATTTTTGCCATTGAAAAACATGTTTTTCATATACCAGAAATGTTTGAAGCTACTGACTGAATGAAAGGAGCTGGCATCTCACTCTCTTTGAATCTTCTTTATCATGCTAGGATTAGCAGGAAAAAGCAAAAAATTTCAGAATTGCAGCTTGCAATGTGGAGATATTACTGTTTGTGCATTTACAATATTCATTGATTTTTGCCATTGAAAAACATGTTTTTCATATACCAGAAATGTTTGAAGCTACTGACTGAATGAAAGGAGCTGGCATCTCACTCTCTTTGAATCTTCTTTATCATGCTAGGATTAACAGGAAAAAGCAAAAAATTTCAGAATTGCACCTTGCAATGTGGAGATATTACTGTTTGTGCATTTACAATATTCATTGATTTTTGCCATTGAAAAACCTCCAGAAATGTTTGAAGCTACTGACTGAATGAAAGGAGCTGGCATCTCACTCTCTTTGAATCTTCTTTATCATGCTAGGATTAGCAGGAAAAAGCAAAACATTTCAGAATTGCACCTTGCAATGTGGAGATATTACTGTTTGTGCATTTACAATATTCATTGATTTTTGCCATTGAAAAACATGTTTTTCATATACCAGAAATGTTTGAAGCTACTGACTGAATAAAAGGAGCTGGCATCTCACTCTCTTTGAATCTTCTTTATCCTGCTAGGATTAGCAGGAAAAAGCAAAAAATTTCAGAATTGCACCTTGCAATGTGGAGATATTACTGTTTGTGCATTTACAATATTCATTGATTTTTGCCATTGAAAAACATGTTTTTCATATACCAGAAATGTTTGAAGCTACTGACTGAATGAAAGGAGCTGGCATCTCACTCTCTTTGAATCTTCTTTATCCTGCTAGGATTAGCAGGAAAAAGCAAAAAATTTCAGAATTGCACCTTGCAATGTGGAGGTATTAGTTTGTGCATTTACAATATTCATTGATTTTTGCCATTGAAAAACATGTTTTTCATATACCAGGAATGTTTGAAGCTACTGACTGAATGAAAGGAGCTGGCATCTCACTCTCTTTAAATCTTCTTTATCATGCTAGGATTAGCAGGAAAAAGCAAAAAAATTCAGAATTGCACCTTGCAATGTGGAGATATCAATGTTTGTGCATTTACAATATTCATTGATTTTTGCCATTGAAAAACATGTTTTTCATATACCAGAAATGTTTGAAGCTACTGACTGAATGAAAGGAGCTGGCATCTCACTCTCTTTGAATCTTCTTTATCATGCTAGGATTAACAGGAAAAAGCAAAAAATTTCAGAATTGCACCTTGCAATGTGGAGATATTACTGTTTGTGCATTTACAATATTCATTTATTTTTGCCATTGAAAAACGTCCAGAAATGTTTGAAGCTACTGACTGAATGAAAGGAGCTGGCATCTCACTCTCTTTGAATCTTCTTTATCATGCTAGGATTAGCAGGAAAAAGCAAAAAATTTCAGAATTGCACCTTGCAATGTGGAGATATTACTGTTTGTGCATTTACAATATTCATTGATTTTTGCCATTGAAAAACATGTTTTTCATATACCAGAAATGTTTGAAGCTACTGACTGAATGAAAGGAGCTGGCATCTCACTCTCTTTGAATCTTCTTTATCATGCTAGGATTAGCAGGAAAAAGCAAAAAATTTCAGAATTGCACCTTGCAATGTGGAGATATTACTGTTTGTGCATTTACAATATTCATTGATTTTTGCCATTGAAAAACATGTTTTTCATATACCAGAAATGTTTGAAGCTACTGACTGAATGAAAGGAGCTGGCATCTCACTCTCTTTGAATCTTCTTTATCCTGCTAGGATTAGCAGGAAAAAGCAAAAAATTTCAGAATTGCACCTTGCAATGTGGAGATATTACTGTTTGTGCATTTACAATATTCATTGATTTTTGCCATTGAAAAACATCCAGAAATGTTTGAAGCTACTGACTGAATGAAAGGAGCTGGCATCTCACTCTCTTTGAATCTTCTTTATCATGCTAGGATTAGCAGGAAAAAGCAAAAAATTTCAGAATTGCACCTTGCAATGTGGAGATATTACTGTTTGTGCATTTACAATATTCATTGATTTTTGCCATTGAAAAACGTCCAGAAATGTTTGAAGCTACTGACTGAATGAAAGGAGCTGGCATCTCACTCTCTTTGAATCTTCTTTATCATGCTAGGATTAGCAGGAAAAAGCAAAAAATTTCAGAATTGCACCTTGCAATGTGGAGATATTACTGTTTGTGCATTTACAATATTCATTGATTTTTGCCATTGAAAAACATCATGTTATTCATATACCAGAAATGTTTGAAGCTACTGACTGAATGAAAGGAGCTGGCATCTCACTCTCTTTGAATCTTCTTTATCATGCTAGGATTAACAGGAAAAAGCAAAAAATTTCAGAATTGCACCTTGCAATGTGGAGATATTACTGTTTGTGCATTTACAATATTCATTGATTTTTGCCATTGAAAAACGTCCAGAAATGTTTGAAGCTACTGACTGAATGAAAGGAGCTGGCATCTCACTCTCTTTGAATCTTCTTTATCATGCTAGGATTAGCAGGAAAAAGCAAAAAATTTCAGAATTGCACCTTGCAATGTGGAAATATTACTGTTTGTGCATTTACAATATTCATTGATTTTTGCCATTGAAAAACATGTTTTTCATATACCAGAAATGTTTGAAGCTACTGACTGAATGAAAGGAGCTGGCATCTCACTCTCTTTGAATCTTCTTTATCATGCTAGGATTAGCAGGAAAAAGCAAAAAATTTCAGAATTGCACCTTGCAATGTGGAAATATTACTGTTTGTGCATTTACAATATTCATTGATTTTTGCCATTGAAAAACATGTTTTTCATATACCAGAAATGTTTGAAGCTACTGACTGAATGAAAGGAGCTGGCATCTCACTCTCTTTGAATCTTCTTTATCATGCTAGGATTAGCAGGAAAAAGCAAAAAATTTCAGAATTGCACCTTGCAATGTGGAGATATTACTGTTTGTGCATTTACAATATTCATTGATTTTTGCCATTGAAAAACATGTTTTTCATATACCAGAAATGTTTGAAGCTACTGACTGAATGAAAGGAGCTGGCATCTCACTCTCTTTGAATCTTCTTTATCATGCTAGGATTAGCAGGAAAAAGCAAAAAATTTCAGAATTGCACCTTGCAATGTGGAGATATTACTGTTTGTGCATTTACAATATTCATTGATTTTTGCCATTGAAAAACATGTTTTTCATATACCAGGAATGTTTGAAGCTACTGACTGAATGAAAGGAGCTGGCATCTCACTCTCTTTGAATCTTCTTTATCCTGCTAGGATTAGCAGGAAAAAGCAAAAAATTTCAGAATTGCACCTTGCAATGTGGAGATATTACTGTTTGTGCATTTACAATATTCATTGATTTTTGCCATTGAAAAACGTCCAGAAATGTTTGAAGCTACTGACTGAATGAAAGGAGCTGGCATCTCACTCTCTTTGAATCTTCTTTATCATGCTAGGATTAGCAGGAAAAAGCAAAAAATTTCAGAATTGCACCTTGCAATGTGGAGATATTACTGTTTGTGCATTTACAATATTCATTGATTTTTGCCATTGAAAAACGTTTTTCATATACCAGAAATGTTTGAAGCTACTGACTGAATGAAAGGAGCTGGCATCTCACTCTCTTTGAATCTTCTTTATCATGCTAGGATTAGCAGGAAAAAGCAAAAAATTTCAGAATTGCACCTTGCAATGTGGAGATATTACTGTTTGTGCATTTACAATATTCATTGATTTTTGCCATTGAAAAACATGTTTTTCATATACCAGAAATGTTTGAAGCTACTGACTGAATGAAAGGAGCTGGTATCTCACTCTCTTTGAATCTACTTTATCATGCTAGGATTAGCAGGAAAAAGCAAAAAAATTTCAGAATTGCACCTTGCAATGTGGAGATATTACTGTTTGTGCATTTACAATATTCATTGATTTTTGCCATTGAAAAACATGTTTTTCATATACCAGAAATGTTTGAAGCTACTGACTGAATGAAAGGAGCTGGCATCTCACTCTCTTTGAATCTTCTTTATCATGCTAGGATTAACAGGAAAAAGCAAAAAATTTCAGAATTGCACCTTGCAATGTGGAGATATTACTGTTTGTGCATTTACAATATTCATTGATTTTTGCCATTGAAAAACGTCCAGAAATGTTTGAAGCTACTGACTGAATGAAAGGAGCTGGCATCTCACTCTCTTTGAATCTTCTTTATCATGCTAGGATTAGCAGGAAAAAGCAAAAAATTTCAGAATTGCACCTTGCAATGTGGAGATATTAATGTTTGTGCATTTACAATATTCATTGATTTTTGCCATTGAAAAACGTCCAGAAATGTTTGAAGCTACTGACTGAATGAAAGGAGCTGGCATCTCACTCTCTTTGAATCTTCTTTATCATGCTAGGATTAACAGGAAAAAGCAAAAAATTTCAGAATTGCACCTTGCAATGTGGAGATATTACTGTTTGTGCATTTACAATATTCATTGATTTTTGCCATTGAAAAACGTCCAGAAATGTTTGAAGCTACTGACTGAATGAAAGGAGCTGGCATCTCACTCTCTTTGAATCTTCTTTATCATGCTAGGATTAGCAGGAAAAAGCAAAAAATTTCAGAATTGCACCTTGCAATGTGGAAATATTACTGTTTGTGCATTTACAATATTCATTGATTTTTGCCATTGAAAAACATGTTTTTCATATACCAGAAATGTTTGAAGCTACTGACTGAATGAAAGGAGCTGGCATCTCACTCTCTTTGAATCTTCTTTATCATGCTAGGATTAGCAGGAAAAAGCAAAAAATTTCAGAATTGCACCTTGCAATGTGGAGATATTACTGTTTGTGCATTTACAATATTCATTGATTTTTGCCATTGAAAAACATGTTTTTCATATACCAGAAATGTTTGAAGCTACTGACTGAATGAAAGGAGCTGGCATCTCACTCTCTTTGAATCTTTATCATGCTAGGATTAGCAGGAAAAAGCAAAAAATTTCAGAATTGCACCTTGCAATGTGGAGATATTACTGTTTGTGCATTTACAATATTCATTGATTTTTGCCATTGAAAAACATGTTTTTCATATACCAGAAATGTTTGAAGCTACTGACTGAATGAAAGGAGCTGGCATCTCACTCTCTTTGAATCTTCTTTATCATGCTAGGATTAGCAGGAAAAAGCAAAAAATTTCAGAATTGCACCTTGCAATGTGGAGATATTACTGTTTCTGCATTTACAATATTCATTGATTTTTGCCATTGAAAAACATGTTTTTCATATACCAGAAATGTTTGAAGCTACTGACTGAATGAAAGGAGCTGGCATCTCACTCTCTTTGAATCTTCTTTATCATGCTAGGATTAACAGGAAAAAGCAAAAAATTTCAGAATTGCACCTTGCAATGTGGAGATATTACTGTTTGTGCATTTACAATATTCATTGATTTTTGCCATTGAAAAACCTCCAGAAATGTTTGAAGCTACTGACTGAATGAAAGGAGCTGGCATCTCACTCTCTTTGAATCTTCTTTATCATGCTAGGATTAGCAGGAAAAAGCAAAAAATTTCAGAATTGCACCTTGCAATGTGGAGATATTACTGTTTGTGCATTTACAATATTCATTGATTTTTGCCATTGAAAAACATGTTTTTCATATACCAGAAATGTTTGAAGCTACTGACTGAATGAAAGGAGCTGGCATCTCACTCTCTTTGAATCTTCTTTATCCTGCTAGGATTAGCAGGAAAAAGCAAAAAATTTCAGAATTGCACCTTGCAATGTGGAGATATTACTGTTTGTGCATTTACAATATTCATTGATTTTTGCCATTGAAAAACATGTTTTTCATATACCAGAAATGTTTGAAGCTACTGACTGAATGAAAGGAGCTGGCATCTCACTCTCTTTGAATCTTCTTTATCCTGCTAGGATTAGCAGGAAAAAGCAAAAAATTTCAGAATTGCACCTTGCAATGTGGAGATATTAGTTTGTGCATTTACAATATTCATTGATTTTTGCCATTGAAAAACATGTTTTTCATATACCAGGAATGTTTGAAGCTACTGACTGAATGAAAGGAGCTGGCATCTCACTCTCTTTAAATCTTTATCATGCTAGGATTAGCAGGAAAAAGCAAAAAATTTCAGAATTGCACCTTGCAATGTGGAGATATTACTGTTTGTGCATTTACAATATTCATTGATTTTTGCCATTGAAAAACATGTTTTTCATATACCAGAAATGTTTGAAGCTACTGACTGAATGAAAGGAGCTGGCATCTCACTCTCTTTGAATCTTCTTTATCATGCTAGGATTAACAGGAAAAAGCAAAAAATTTCAGAATTGCACCTTGCAATGTGGAGATATTACTGTTTGTGCATTTACAATATTCATTTATTTTTGCCATTGAAAAACGTCCAGAAATGTTTGAAGCTACTGACTGAATGAAAGGAGCTGGCATCTCACTCTCTTTGAATCTTCTTTATCATGCTAGGATTAGCAGGAAAAAGCAAAAAATTTCAGAATTGCACCTTGCAATGTGGAGATATTACTGTTTGTGCATTTACAATATTCATTGATTTTTGCCATTGAAAAACATGTTTTTCATATACCAGAAATGTTTGAAGCTACTGACTGAATGAAAGGAGCTGGCATCTCACTCTCTTTGAATCTTCTTTATCATGCTAGGATTAGCAGGAAAAAGCAAAAAATTTCAGAATTGCACCTTGCAATGTGGAGATATTACTGTTTGTGCATTTACAATATTCATTGATTTTTGCCATTGAAAAACATGTTTTTCATATACCAGAAATGTTTGAAGCTACTGACTGAATGAAAGGAGCTGGCATCTCACTCTCTTTGAATCTTCTTTATCCTGCTAGGATTAGCAGGAAAAAGCAAAAAATTTCAGAATTGCACCTTGCAATGTGGAGATATTACTGTTTGTGCATTTACAATATTCATTGATTTTTGCCATTGAAAAACATCCAGAAATGTTTGAAGCTACTGACTGAATGAAAGGAGCTGGCATCTCACTCTCTTTGAATCTTCTTTATCATGCTAGGATTAGCAGGAAAAAGCAAAAAATTTCAGAATTGCACCTTGCAATGTGGAGATATTACTGTTTGTGCATTTACAATATTCATTGATTTTTGCCATTGAAAAACGTCCAGAAATGTTTGAAGCTACTGACTGAATGAAAGGAGCTGGCATCTCACTCTCTTTGAATCTTCTTTATCATGCTAGGATTAGCAGGAAAAAGCAAAAAATTTCAGAATTGCACCTTGCAATGTGGAGATATTACTGTTTGTGCATTTACAATATTCATTGATTTTTGCCATTGAAAAACATCATGTTATTCATATACCAGAAATGTTTGAAGCTACTGACTGAATGAAAGGAGCTGGCATCTCACTCTCTTTGAATCTTCTTTATCATGCTAGGATTAACAGGAAAAAGCAAAAAATTTCAGAATTGCACCTTGCAATGTGGAGATATTACTGTTTGTGCATTTACAATATTCATTGATTTTTGCCATTGAAAAACGTCCAGAAATGTTTGAAGCTACTGACTGAATGAAAGGAGCTGGCATCTCACTCTCTTTGAATCTTCTTTATCATGCTAGGATTAGCAGGAAAAAGCAAAAAATTTCAGAATTGCACCTTGCAATGTGGAAATATTACTGTTTGTGCATTTACAATATTCATTGATTTTTGCCATTGAAAAACATGTTTTTCATATACCAGAAATGTTTGAAGCTACTGACTGAATGAAAGGAGCTGGCATCTCACTCTCTTTGAATCTTCTTTATCATGCTAGGATTAGCAGGAAAAAGCAAAAAATTTCAGAATTGCACCTTGCAATGTGGAGATATTACTGTTTGTGCATTTACAATATTCATTGATTTTTGCCATTGAAAAACGTTTTTCATATACCAGAAATGTTTGAAGCTACTGACTGAATGAAAGGAGCTGGCATGTCACTCTCTTTGAATCTTCTTTATCATGCTAGGATTAGCAGGAAAAAGCAAAAAATTTCAGAATTGCACCTTGCAATGTGGAGATATTACTGTTTGTGCATTTACAATATTCATTGATTTTTGCCATTGAAAAACATGTTTTTCATATACCAGAAATGTTTGAAGCTACTGACTGAATGAAAGGAGCTGGCATCTCACTCTCTTTGAATCTTCTTTATCATGCTAGGATTAGCAGGAAAAAGCAAAAAATTTCAGAATTGCACCTTGCAATGTGGAGATATTACTGTTTGTGCATTTACAATATTCATTGATTTTTGCCATTGAAAAACATGTTTTTCATATACCAGAAATGTTTGAAGCTACTGACTGAATGAAAGGAGCTGGCATCTCACTCTCTTTGAATCTTCTTTATCATGCTAGGATTAGCAGGAAAAAGCAAAAAATTTCAGAATTGCACCTTGCAATGTGGAGATATTACTGTTTGTGCATTTACAATATTCATTGATTTTTGCCATTGAAAAACGTCCAGAAATGTTTGAAGCTACTGACTGAATGAAAGGAGCTGGCATCTCACTCTCTTTGAATCTTCTTTATCATGCTAGGATTAGCAGGAAAAAGCAAAAAATTTCAGAATTGCACCTTGCAATGTGGAGATATTACTGTTTGTGCATTTACAATATTCATTGATTTTTGCCATTGAAAAACATGTTTTTCATATACCAGAAATGTTTGAAGCTACTGACTGAATGAAAGGAGCTGGCATCTCACTCTCTTTGAATCTTCTTTATCCTGCTAGGATTAGCAGGAAAAAGCAAAAAATTTCAGAATTGCACCTTGCAATGTGGAGATATTACTGTTTGTGCATTTACAATATTCATTGATTTTTGCCATTGAAAAACATGTTTTTCATATACCAGAAATGTTTGAAGCTACTGACTGAATGAAAGGAGCTGGCATCTCACTCTCTTTGAATCTTCTTTATCATGCTAGGATTAGCAGGAAAAAGCAAAAAATTTCAGAATTGCACCTTGCAATGTGGAGATATTACTGTTTGTGCATTTACAATATTCATTGATTTTTGCCATTGAAAAACATGTTTTTCATATACCAGGAATGTTTGAAGCTACTGACTGAATGAAAGGAGCTGGCATCTCACTCTCTTTGAATCTTCTTTATCCTGCTAGGATTAGCAGGAAAAAGCAAAAAATTTCAGAATTGCACCTTGCAATGTGGAGATATTACTGTTTGTGCATTTACAATATTCATTGATTTTTGCCATTGAAAAACGTCCAGAAATGTTTGAAGCTACTGACTGAATGAAAGGAGCTGGCATCTCACTCTCTTTGAATCTTCATTATCATGCTAGGATTAGCAGGAAAAAGCAAAAAATTTCAGAATTGCACCTTGCAATGTGGAGATATTACTGTTTGTGCATTTACAATATTCATTGATTTTTGCCATTGAAAAACGTTTTTCATATACCAGAAATGTTTGAAGCTACTGACTGAATGAAAGGAGCTGGCATCTCACTCTCTTTGAATCTTCTTTATCATGCTAGGATTAGCAGGAAAAAGCAAAAAATTTCAGAATTGCACCTTGCAATGTGGAGATATTACTGTTTGTGCATTTACAATATTCATTGATTTTTGCCATTGAAAAACATGTTTTTCATATACCAGAAATGTTTGAAGCTACTGACTGAATGAAAGGAGCTGGCATCTCACTCTCTTTGAATCTTCTTTATCATGCTAGGATTAGCAGGAAAAAGCAAAAAATTTCAGAATTGCACCTTGCAATGTGGAGATATTACTGTTTGTGCATTTACAATATTCATTGATTTTTGCCATTGAAAAACATGTTTTTCATATACCAGAAATGTTTGAAGCTACTGACTGAATGAAAGGAGCTGGCATCTCACTCTCTTTGAATCTTCTTTATCATGCTAGGATTAGCAGGAAAAAGCAAAAAATTTCAGAATTGCACCTTGCAATGTGGAGATATTACTGTTTGTGCATTTACAATATTCATTGATTTTTGCCATTGAAAAACATGTTTTTCATATACCAGAAATGTTTGAAGCTACTGACTGAATGAAAGGAGCTGGCATCTCCTCTCTTTGAATCTTCTTTATCATGCTAGGATTAACAGGAAAAAGCAAAAAATTTCAGAATTGCACCTTGCAATGTGGAGATATTACTGTTTGTGCATTTACAATATTCATTGATTTTTGTCATTGAAAAACGTCCAGAAATGTTTGAAGCTACTGACTGAATGAAAGGAGCTGGCATCTCACTCTCTTTGAATCTTCTTTATCATGCTAGGATTAGCAGGAAAAAGCAAAAAATTTCAGAATTGCACCTTGCAATGTGGAGATATTACTGTTTGTGCATATACAATATTCATTGATTTTTGCCATTGAAAAACATGTTTTTCATATACCAGAAATGTTTGAAGCTACCGACTGAATGAAAGGAGCTGGCATCTCACTCTCTTTGAATCTTCTTTATCATGCTAGGATTAGCAGGAAAAAGCAAAAAATTTCAGAATTGCACCTTGCAATGTGGAGATATTACTGTTTGTGCATTTACAATATTCATTGATTTTTGCCATTGAAAAACATGTTTTTCATATACCAGAAATGTTTGAAGCTACTGACTGAATGAAAGGAGCTGGCATCTCACTCTCTTTGAATCTTCTTTATCCTGCTAGGATTAGCAGGAAAAAGCAAAAAATTTCAGAATTGCACCTTGCAATGTGGAGATATTACTGTTTGTGCATTTACAATATTCATTGATTTTTGCCATTGAAAAACATGTTTTTCATATACCAGAAATGTTTGAAGCTACTGACTGAATGAAAGGAGCTGGCATCTCACTCTCTGAATCTTCTTTATCATGCTAGGATTAGCAGGAAAAAGCAAAAAATTTCAGAATTGCACCTTGCAATGTGGAGATATTACTGTTTGTGCATTTACAATATTCATTGATTTTTGCCATTGAAAAACATGTTTTTCATATACCAGGAATGTTTGAAGCTACTGACTGAATGAAAGGAGCTGGCATCTCACTCTCTTTGAATCTTCTTTATCCTGCTAGGATTAGCAGGAAAAAGCAAAAAATTTCAGAATTGCACCTTGCAATGTGGAAATATTACTGTTTGTGCATTTACAATATTCATTGATTTTTGCCATTGAAAAACGTCCAGAAATGTTTGAAGCTACTGACTGAATGAAAGGAGCTGGCATCTCACTCTCTTTGAATCTTCTTTATCATGCTAGGATTAGCAGGAAAAAGCAAAAAATTTCAGAATTGCACCTTGCAATGTGGAGATATTACTGTTTGTGCATTTACAATATTCATTGATTTTTGCCATTGAAAAACGTCCAGAAATGTTTGAAGCTACTGACTGAATGAAAGGAGCTGGCATCTCACTCTCTTTGAATCTTCTTTATCATGCTAGGATTAGCAGGAAAAAGCAAAAAATTTCAGAATTGCACCTTGCAATGTGGAAATATTACTGTTTGTGCATTTACAATATTCATTGATTTTTGCCATTGAAAAACATGTTTTTCATATACCAGAAATGTTTGAAGCTACTGACTGAATGAAAGGAGCTGGCATCTCACTCTCTTTGAATCTTCTTTATCCTGCTAGGATTAGCAGGAAAAAGCAAAAAATTTCAGAATTGCACCTTGCAATGTGGAGATATTACTGTTTGTGCATTTACAATATTCATTGATTTTTGCCATTGAAAAACATGTTTTTCATATACCAGAAATGTTTGAAGCTACTGACTGAATGAAAGGAGCTGGCATCTCACTCTCTTTGAATCTTCTTTATCATGCTAGGATTAGCAGGAAAAAGCAAAAAATTTCAGAATTGCACCTTGCAATGTGGAGATATTACTGTTTGTGCATTTACAATATTCATTGATTTTTGCCATTGAAAAACATGTTTTTCATATACCAGGAATGTTTGAAGCTACTGACTGAATGAAAGGAGCTGGCATCTCACTCTCTTTGAATCTTCTTTATCATGCTAGGATTAGCAGGAAAAAGCAAAAAATTTCAGAATTGCACCTTGCAATGTGGAGATATTACTGTTTGTGCATTTACAATATTCATTGATTTTTGCCATTGAAAAACGTCCAGAAATGTTTGAAGCTACTGACTGAATGAAAGGAGCTGGCATCTCACTCTCTTTGAATCTTCTTTATCATGCTAGGATTAGCAGGAAAAAGCAAAAAATTTCAGAATTGCACCTTGCAATGTGGAGATATTACTGTTTGTGCATTTACAATATTCATTGATTTTTGCCATTGAAAAACATCATGTTATTCATATACCAGAAATGTTTGAAGCTACTGACTGAATGAAAGGAGCTGGCATCTCACTCTCTTTGAATCTTCTTTATCATGCTAGGATTAACAGGAAAAAGCAAAAAATTTCAGAATTGCACCTTGCAATGTGGAGATATTACTGTTTGTGCATTTACAATATTCATTGATTTTTGCCATTGAAAAACGTCCAGAAATGTTTGAAGCTACTGACTGAATGAAAGGAGCTGGCATCTCACTCTCTTTGAATCTTCTTTATCATGCTAGGATTAGCAGGAAAAAGCAAAAAATTTCAGAATTGCACCTTGCAATGTGGAGATATTACTGTTTGTGCATTTACAATATTCATTGATTTTTGCCATTGAAAAACATGTTTTTCATATACCAGAAATGTTTGAAGCTACTGACTGAATGAAAGGAGCTGGCATCTCACTCTCTTTGAATCTTCTTTATCATGCTAGGATTAACAGGAAAAAGCAAAAAATTTCAGAATTGCACCTTGCAATGTGGAGATATTACTGTTTGTGCATTTACAATATTCATTGATTTTTGCCATTGAAAAACATGTTTTTCATATACCAGAAATGTTTGAAGCTACTGACTGAATGAAAGGAGCTGGCATCTCACTCTCTTTGAATCTTCTTTATCCTGCTAGGATTAGCAGGAAAAAGCAAAAAATTTCAGAATTGCCCCTTGCAATGTGGAGATATTACTGTTTGTGCATTTACAATATTCATTGATTTTTGCCATTGAAAAACATCCAGAAATGTTTGAAGCTACTGACTGAATGAAAGGAGCTGGCATCTCACTCTCTTTGAATCTTCTTTATCATGCTAGGATTAGCAGGAAAAAGCAAAAAATTTCAGAATTGCACCTTGCAATGTGGAGATATTACTGTTTGTGCATTTACAATATTCATTGATTTTTGCCATTGAAAAACGTCCAGAAATGTTTGAAGCTACTGACTGAATGAAAGGAGCTGGCATCTCACTCTCTTTGAATCTTCTTTATCATGCTAGGATTAGCAGGAAAAAGCAAAAAATTTCAGAATTGCACCTTGCAATGTGGAGATATTACTGTTTGTGCATTTACAATATTCATTGATTTTTGCCATTGAAAAACGTCCAGAAATGTTTGAAGCTACTGACTGAATGAAAGGAGCTGGCATCTCACTCTCTTTGAATCTTCTTTATCATGCTAGGATTAGCAGGAAAAAGCAAAAAATTTCAGAATTGCACCTTGCAATGTGGAGATATTACTGTTTGTGCATTTACAATATTCATTGATTTTTGCCATTGAAAAACATCATGTTATTCATATACCAGAAATGTTTGAAGCTACTGACTGAATGAAAGGAGCTGGCATCTCACTCTCTTTGAATCTTCTTTATCATGCTAGGATTAACAGGAAAAAGCAAAAAATTTCAGAATTGCACCTTGCAATGCGGAGATATTACTGTTTGTGCATTTACAATATTCATTGATTTTTGCCATTGAAAAACGTCCAGAAATGTTTGAAGCTACTGACTGAATGAAAGGAGCTGGCATCTCACTCTCTTTGAATCTTCTTTATCATGCTAGGATTAGCAGGAAAAAGCAAAAAATTTCAGAATTACACCTTGCAATGTGGAGATATTACTGTTTGTGCATTTACAATATTCATTGATTTTTGCCATTGAAAAACGTCCAGAAATGTTTGAAGCTACTGACTGAATGAAAGGAGCTGGCATCTCACTCTCTTTGAATCTTCTTTATCATGCTAGGATTAGCAGGAAAAAGCAAAAAATTTCAGAATTGCACCTTGCAATGTGGAGATATTACTGTTTGTGCATTTACAATATTCATTGATTTTTGCCATTGAAAAACATGTTTTTCATATACCAGAAATGTTTGAAGCTACTGACTGAATGAAAGGAGCTGGCATCTCACTCTCTTTGAATCTTCTTTATCATGCTAGGATTAGCAGGAAAAAGCAAAAAATTTCAGAATTGCACCTTGCAATGTGGAGATATTACTGTTTGTGCATTTACAATATTCATTGATTTTTGCCATTGAAAAACATGTTTTTCATATACCAGAAATGTTTGAAGCTACTGACTGAATGAAAGGAGCTGGCATCTCACTCTCTTTGAATCTTCTTTATCCTGCTAGGATTAGCAGGAAAAAGCAAAAAATTTCAGAATTGCACCTTGCAATGTGGAGATATTACTGTTTGTGCATTTACAATATTCATTGATTTTTGCCATTGAAAAACATCCAGAAATGTTTGAAGCTACTGACTGAATGAAAGGAGCTGGCATCTCACTCTCTTTGAATCTTCTTTATCATGCTAGGATTAGCAGGAAAAAGCAAAAAATTTCAGAATTGCACCTTGCAATGTGGAGATATTACTGTTTGTGCATTTACAATATTCATTGATTTTTGCCATTGAAAAACGTCCAGAAATGTTTGAAGCTACTGACTGAATGAAAGGAGCTGGCATCTCACTCTCTTTGAATCTTCTTTATCATGCTAGGATTAGCAGGAAAAAGCAAAAAATTTCAGAATTGCACCTTGCAATGTGGAGATATTACTGTTTGTGCATTTACAATATTCATTGATTTTTGCCATTGAAAAACATCATGTTATTCATATACCAGAAATGTTTGAAGCTACTGACTGAATGAAAGGAGCTGGTATCTCACTCTCTTTGAATCTTCTTTATCATGCTAGGATTAACAGGAAAAAGCAAAAAATTTCAGAATTGCACCTTGCAATGTGGAGATATTACTGTTTGTGCATTTACAATATTCATTGATTTTTGCCATTGAAAAACGTCCAGAAATGTTTGAAGCTACTGACTGAATGAAAGCAGCTGGCATCTCACTCTCTTTGAATCTTCTTTATCATGCTAGGATTAGCAGGAAAAAGCAAAAAATTTCAGAATTGCACCTTGCAATGTGGAAATATTACTGTTTGTGCATTTACAATATTCATTGATTTTTGCCATTGAAAAACATGTTTTTCATATACCAGAAATGTTTGAAGCTACTGACTGAATGAAAGGAGCTGGCATCTCACTCTCTTTGAATCTTCTTTATCCTGCTAGGATTAGCAGGAAAAAGCAAAAAATTTCAGAATTGCACCTTGCAATGTGGAGATATTACTGTTTGTGCATTTACAATATTCATTGATTTTTGTCATTGAAAAACGTCCAGAAATGTTTGAAGCTACTGACTGAATGAAAGGAGCTGGCATCTCACTCTCTTTGAATCTTCTTTATCATGCTAGGATTAGCAGGAAAAAGCAAAAAATTTCAGAATTGCACCTTGCAATGTGGAGATATTACTGTTTGTGCATATACAATATTCATTGATTTTTGCCATTGAAAAACATGTTTTTCATATACCAGAAATGTTTGAAGCTACCGACTGAATGAAAGGAGCTGGCATCTCACTCTCTTTGAATCTTCTTTATCATGCTAGGATTAGCAGGAAAAAGCAAAAAATTTCAGAATTGCACCTTGCAATGTGGAGATATTACTGTTTGTGCATTTACAATATTCATTGATTTTTGCCATTGAAAAACATGTTTTTCATATACCAGAAATGTTTGAAGCTACTGACTGAATGAAAGGAGCTGGCATCTCACTCTCTTTGAATCTTCTTTATCCTGCTAGGATTAGCAGGAAAAAGCAAAAAATTTCAGAATTGCACCTTGCAATGTGGAGATATTACTGTTTGTGCATTTACAATATTCATTGATTTTTGCCATTGAAAAACATGTTTTTCATATACCAGAAATGTTTGAAGCTACTGACTGAATGAAAGGAGCTGGCATCTCACTCTCTGAATCTTCTTTATCATGCTAGGATTAGCAGGAAAAAGCAAAAAATTTCAGAATTGCACCTTGCAATGTGGAGATATTACTGTTTGTGCATTTACAATATTCATTGATTTTTGCCATTGAAAAACATGTTTTTCATATACCAGGAATGTTTGAAGCTACTGACTGAATGAAAGGAGCTGGCATCTCACTCTCTTTGAATCTTCTTTATCCTGCTAGGATTAGCAGGAAAAAGCAAAAAATTTCAGAATTGCACCTTGCAATGTGGAGATATTACTGTTTGTGCATTTACAATATTCATTGATTTTTGCCATTGAAAAACGTCCAGAAATGTTTGAAGCTACTGACTGAATGAAAGGAGCTGGCATCTCACTCTCTTTGAATCTTCTTTATCATGCTAGGATTAGCAGGAAAAAGCAAAAAATTTCAGAATTGCACCTTGCAATGTGGAGATATTACTGTTTGTGCATTTACAATATTCATTGATTTTTGCCATTGAAAAACGTCCAGAAATGTTTGAAGCTACTGACTGAATGAAAGGAGCTGGCATCTCACTCTCTTTGAATCTTCTTTATCATGCTAGGATTAGCAGGAAAAAGCAAAAAATTTCAGAATTGCACCTTGCAATGTGGAAATATTACTGTTTGTGCATTTACAATATTCATTGATTTTTGCCATTGAAAAACATGTTTTTCATATACCAGAAATGTTTGAAGCTACTGACTGAATGAAAGGAGCTGGCATCTCACTCTCTTTGAATCTTCTTTATCCTGCTAGGATTAGCAGGAAAAAGCAAAAAATTTCAGAATTGCACCTTGCAATGTGGAGATATTACTGTTTGTGCATTTACAATATTCATTGATTTTTGCCATTGAAAAACATGTTTTTCATATACCAGAAATGTTTGAAGCTACTGACTGAATGAAAGGAGCTGGCATCTCACTCTCTTTGAATCTTCTTTATCATGCTAGGATTAGCAGGAAAAAGCAAAAAATTTCAGAATTGCACCTTGCAATGTGGAGATATTACTGTTTGTGCATTTACAATATTCATTGATTTTTGCCATTGAAAAACATGTTTTTCATATACCAGGAATGTTTGAAGCTACTGACTGAATGAAAGGAGCTGGCATCTCACTCTCTTTGAATCTTCTTTATCATGCTAGGATTAGCAGGAAAAAGCAAAAAATTTCAGAATTGCACCTTGCAATGTGGAGATATTACTGTTTGTGCATTTACAATATTCATTGATTTTTGCCATTGAAAAACGTCCAGAAATGTTTGAAGCTACTGACTGAATGAAAGGAGCTGGCATCTCACTCTCTTTGAATCTTCTTTATCATGCTAGGATTAGCAGGAAAAAGCAAAAAATTTCAGAATTGCACCTTGCAATGTGGAGATATTACTGTTTGTGCATTTACAATATTCATTGATTTTTGCCATTGAAAAACATCATGTTATTCATATACCAGAAATGTTTGAAGCTACTGACTGAATGAAAGGAGCTGGCATCTCACTCTCTTTGAATCTTCTTTATCATGCTAGGATTAACAGGAAAAAGCAAAAAATTTCAGAATTGCACCTTGCAATGTGGAGATATTACTGTTTGTGCATTTACAATATTCATTGATTTTTGCCATTGAAAAACGTCCAGAAATGTTTGAAGCTACTGACTGAATGAAAGGAGCTGGCATCTCACTCTCTTTGAATCTTCTTTATCATGCTAGGATTAGCAGGAAAAAGCAAAAAATTTCAGAATTGCACCTTGCAATGTGGAGATATTACTGTTTGTGCATTTACAATATTCATTGATTTTTGCCATTGAAAAACATGTTTTTCATATACCAGAAATGTTTGAAGCTACTGACTGAATGAAAGGAGCTGGCATCTCACTCTCTTTGAATCTTCTTTATCATGCTAGGATTAACAGGAAAAAGCAAAAAATTTCAGAATTGCACCTTGCAATGTGGAGATATTACTGTTTGTGCATTTACAATATTCATTGATTTTTGCCATTGAAAAACATGTTTTTCATATACCAGAAATGTTTGAAGCTACTGACTGAATGAAAGGAGCTGGCATCTCACTCTCTTTGAATCTTCTTTATCCTGCTAGGATTAGCAGGAAAAAGCAAAAAATTTCAGAATTGCCCCTTGCAATGTGGAGATATTACTGTTTGTGCATTTACAATATTCATTGATTTTTGCCATTGAAAAACATCCAGAAATGTTTGAAGCTACTGACTGAATGAAAGGAGCTGGCATCTCACTCTCTTTGAATCTTCTTTATCATGCTAGGATTAGCAGGAAAAAGCAAAAAATTTCAGAATTGCACCTTGCAATGTGGAGATATTACTGTTTGTGCATTTACAATATTCATTGATTTTTGCCATTGAAAAACGTCCAGAAATGTTTGAAGCTACTGACTGAATGAAAGGAGCTGGCATCTCACTCTCTTTGAATCTTCTTTATCATGCTAGGATTAGCAGGAAAAAGCAAAAAATTTCAGAATTGCACCTTGCAATGTGGAGATATTACTGTTTGTGCATTTACAATATTCATTGATTTTTGCCATTGAAAAACGTCCAGAAATGTTTGAAGCTACTGACTGAATGAAAGGAGCTGGCATCTCACTCTCTTTGAATCTTCTTTATCATGCTAGGATTAGCAGGAAAAAGCAAAAAATTTCAGAATTGCACCTTGCAATGTGGAGATATTACTGTTTGTGCATTTACAATATTCATTGATTTTTGCCATTGAAAAACATCATGTTATTCATATACCAGAAATGTTTGAAGCTACTGACTGAATGAAAGGAGCTGGCATCTCACTCTCTTTGAATCTTCTTTATCATGCTAGGATTAACAGGAAAAAGCAAAAAATTTCAGAATTGCACCTTGCAATGCGGAGATATTACTGTTTGTGCATTTACAATATTCATTGATTTTTGCCATTGAAAAACGTCCAGAAATGTTTGAAGCTACTGACTGAATGAAAGGAGCTGGCATCTCACTCTCTTTGAATCTTCTTTATCATGCTAGGATTAGCAGGAAAAAGCAAAAAATTTCAGAATTACACCTTGCAATGTGGAGATATTACTGTTTGTGCATTTACAATATTCATTGATTTTTGCCATTGAAAAACGTCCAGAAATGTTTGAAGCTACTGACTGAATGAAAGGAGCTGGCATCTCACTCTCTTTGAATCTTCTTTATCATGCTAGGATTAGCAGGAAAAAGCAAAAAATTTCAGAATTGCACCTTGCAATGTGGAGATATTACTGTTTGTGCATTTACAATATTCATTGATTTTTGCCATTGAAAAACATGTTTTTCATATACCAGAAATGTTTGAAGCTACTGACTGAATGAAAGGAGCTGGCATCTCACTCTCTTTGAATCTTCTTTATCATGCTAGGATTAGCAGGAAAAAGCAAAAAATTTCAGAATTGCACCTTGCAATGTGGAGATATTACTGTTTGTGCATTTACAATATTCATTGATTTTTGCCATTGAAAAACATGTTTTTCATATACCAGAAATGTTTGAAGCTACTGACTGAATGAAAGGAGCTGGCATCTCACTCTCTTTGAATCTTCTTTATCCTGCTAGGATTAGCAGGAAAAAGCAAAAAATTTCAGAATTGCACCTTGCAATGTGGAGATATTACTGTTTGTGCATTTACAATATTCATTGATTTTTGCCATTGAAAAACATCCAGAAATGTTTGAAGCTACTGACTGAATGAAAGGAGCTGGCATCTCACTCTCTTTGAATCTTCTTTATCATGCTAGGATTAGCAGGAAAAAGCAAAAAATTTCAGAATTGCACCTTGCAATGTGGAGATATTACTGTTTGTGCATTTACAATATTCATTGATTTTTGCCATTGAAAAACGTCCAGAAATGTTTGAAGCTACTGACTGAATGAAAGGAGCTGGCATCTCACTCTCTTTGAATCTTCTTTATCATGCTAGGATTAGCAGGAAAAAGCAAAAAATTTCAGAATTGCACCTTGCAATGTGGAGATATTACTGTTTGTGCATTTACAATATTCATTGATTTTTGCCATTGAAAAACATCATGTTATTCATATACCAGAAATGTTTGAAGCTACTGACTGAATGAAAGGAGCTGGCATCTCACTCTCTTTGAATCTTCTTTATCATGCTAGGATTAACAGGAAAAAGCAAAAAATTTCAGAATTGCACCTTGCAATGTGGAGATATTACTGTTTGTGCATTTACAATATTCATTGATTTTTGCCATTGAAAAACGTCCAGAAATGTTTGAAGCTACTGACTGAATGAAAGCAGCTGGCATCTCACTCTCTTTGAATCTTCTTTATCATGCTAGGATTAGCAGGAAAAAGCAAAAAATTTCAGAATTGCACCTTGCAATGTGGAAATATTACTGTTTGTGCATTTACAATATTCATTGATTTTTGCCATTGAAAAACATGTTTTTCATATACCAGAAATGTTTGAAGCTACTGACTGAATGAAAGGAGCTGGCATCTCACTCTCTTTGAATCTTCTTTATCCTGCTAGGATTAGCAGGAAAAAGCAAAAAATTTCAGAATTGCACCTTGCAATGTGGAGATATTACTGTTTGTGCATTTACAATATTCATTGATTTTTGCCATTGAAAAACATGTTTTTCATATACCAGAAATGTTTGAAGCTACTGACTGAATGAAAGGAGCTGGCATCTCACTCTCTTTGAATCTTCTTTATCATGCTAGGATTAGCAGGAAAAAGCAAAAAATTTCAGAATTGCACCTTGCAATGTGGAGATATTACTGTTTGTGCATTTACAATATTCATTGATTTTTGCCATTGAAAAACATGTTTTTCATATACCAGGAATGTTTGAAGCTACTGACTGAATGAAAGGAGCTGGCATCTCACTCTCTTTGAATCTTCTTTATCATGCTAGGATTAGCAGGAAAAAGCAAAAAATTTCAGAATTGCACCTTGCAATGTGGAGATATTACTGTTTGTGCATTTACAATATTCATTGATTTTTGCCATTGAAAAACGTCCAGAAATGTTTGAAGCTACTGACTGAATGAAAGGAGCTGGCATCTCACTCTCTTTGAATCTTCTTTATCATGCTAGGATTAGCAGGAAAAAGCAAAAAATTTCAGAATTGCACCTTGCAATGTGGAGATATTACTGTTTGTGCATTTACAATATTCATTGATTTTTGCCATTGAAAAACATCATGTTATTCATATACCAGAAATGTTTGAAGCTACTGACTGAATGAAAGGAGCTGGCATCTCACTCTCTTTGAATCTTCTTTATCATGCTAGGATTAACAGGAAAAAGCAAAAAATTTCAGAATTGCACCTTGCAATGTGGAGATATTACTGTTTGTGCATTTACAATATTCATTGATTTTTGCCATTGAAAAACGTCCAGAAATGTTTGAAGCTACTGACTGAATGAAAGCAGCTGGCATCTCACTCTCTTTGAATCTTCTTTATCATGCTAGGATTAGCAGGAAAAAGCAAAAAATTTCAGAATTGCACCTTGCAATGTGGAAATATTACTGTTTGTGCATTTACAATATTCATTGATTTTTGCCATTGAAAAACATGTTTTTCATATACCAGAAATGTTTGAAGCTACTGACTGAATGAAAGGAGCTGGCATCTCACTCTCTTTGAATCTTCTTTATCCTGCTAGGATTAGCAGGAAAAAGCAAAAAATTTCAGAATTGCACCTTGCAATGTGGAGATATTACTGTTTGTGCATTTACAATATTCATTGATTTTTGCCATTGAAAAACGTCCAGAAATGTTTGAAGCTACTGACTGAATGAAAGGAGCTGGCATGTCACTCTCTTTGAATCTTCTTTATCATGCTAGGATTAGCAGGAAAAAGCAAAAAATTTCAGAATTGCACCTTGCAATGTGGAGATATTACTGTTTGTGCATTTACAATATTCATTGATTTTTGCCATTGAAAAACGTCCAGAAATGTTTGAAGCTACTGACTGAATGAAAGGAGCTGGCATCTCACTCTCTTTGAATCTTCTTTATCATGCTAGGATTAGCAGGAAAAAGCAAAAAATTTCAGAATTGCACCTTGCAATGTGGAGATATTACTGTTTGTGCATTTACAATATTCATTGATTTTTGCCATTGAAAAACATCATGTTATTCATATACCAGAAATGTTTGAAGCTACTGACTGAATGAAAGGAGCTGGCATCTCACTCTCTTTGAATCTTCTTTATCATGCTAGGATTAACAGGAAAAAGCAAAAAATTTCAGAATTGCACCTTGCAATGCGGAGATATTACTGTTTGTGCATTTACAATATTCATTGATTTTTGCCATTGAAAAACGTCCAGAAATGTTTGAAGCTACTGACTGAATGAAAGGAGCTGGCATCTCACTCTCTTTGAATCTTCTTTATCATGCTAGGATTAGCAGGAAAAAGCAAAAAATTTCAGAATTACACCTTGCAATGTGGAGATATTACTGTTTGTGCATTTACAATATTCATTGATTTTTGCCATTGAAAAACATCCAGAAATGTTTGAAGCTACTGACTGAATGAAAGGAGCTGGCATCTCACTATCTTTGAATCTTCTTTATCATGCTAGGATTAGCAGGAAAAAGCAAAAAATTTCAGAATTGCACCTTGCAATGTGGAGATATTACTGTTTGTGCATTTACAATATTCATTGATTTTTGCCATTGAAAAACATGTTTTTCATATACCAGAAATGTTTGAAGCTACTGACTGAATGAAAGGAGCTGGCATCTCACTCTCTTTGAATCTTCTTTATCATGCTAGGATTAGCAGGAAAAAGCAAAAAATTTCAGAATTGCACCTTGCAATGTGGAGATATTACTGTTTGTGCATTTACAATATTCATTGATTTTTGCCATTGAAAAACATGTTTTTCATATACCAGAAATGTTTGAAGCTACTGACTGAATGAAAGGAGCTGGCATCTCACTCTCTTTGAATCTTCTTTATCCTGCTAGGATTAGCAGGAAAAAGCAAAAAATTTCAGAATTGCACCTTGCAATGTGGAGATATTACTGTTTGTGCATTTACAATATTCATTGATTTTTGCCATTGAAAAACATCCAGAAATGTTTGAAGCTACTGACTGAATGAAAGGAGCTGGCATCTCACTCTCTTTGAATCTTCTTTATCATGCTAGGATTAGCAGGAAAAAGCAAAAAATTTCAGAATTGCACCTTGCAATGTGGAGATATTACTGTTTGTGCATTTACAATATTCATTGATTTTTGCCATTGAAAAACGTCCAGAAATGTTTGAAGCTACTGACTGAATGAAAGGAGCTGGCATCTCACTCTCTTTGAATCTTCTTTATCATGCTAGGATTAGCAGGAAAAAGCAAAAAATTTCAGAATTGCACCTTGCAATGTGGAGATATTACTGTTTGTGCATTTACAATATTCATTGATTTTTGCCATTGAAAAACATCATGTTATTCATATACCAGAAATGTTTGAAGCTACTGACTGAATGAAAGGAGCTGGCATCTCACTCTCTTTGAATCTTCTTTATCATGCTAGGATTAACAGGAAAAAGCAAAAAATTTCAGAATTGCACCTTGCAATGTGGAGATATTACTGTTTGTGCATTTACAATATTCATTGATTTTTGCCATTGAAAAACGTCCAGAAATGTTTGAAGCTACTGACTGAATGAAAGCAGCTGGCATCTCACTCTCTTTGAATCTTCTTTATCATGCTAGGATTAGCAGGAAAAAGCAAAAAATTTCAGAAATGCACCTTGCAATTTGGAAATATTACTGTTTGTGCATTTACAATATTCATTGATTTTTGCCATTTAAAAACATGTTTTTCATATACCAGAAATGTTTGAAGCTACTGACTGAATGAAAGGAGCTGGCATCTCACTCTCTTTGAATCTTCTTTATCCTGCTAGGATTAGCAGGAAAAAGCAAAAAATTTCAGAATTGCACCTTGCAATGTGGAGATATTACTGTTTGTGCATTTACAATATTCATTGATTTTTGCCATTGAAAAACATGTTTTTCATATACCAGAAATGTTTGAAGCTACTGACTGAATGAAAGGAGCTGGCATCTCACTCTCTTTGAATCTTCTTTATCATGCTAGGATTAGCAGGAAAAAGCAAAAAATTTCAGAATTGCACCTTGCAATGTGGAGATATTACTGTTTGTGCATTTACAATATTCATTGATTTTTGCCATTGAAAAACATGTTTTTCATATACCAGGAATGTTTGAAGCTACTGACTGAATGAAAGGAGCTGGCATCTCACTCTCTTTGAATCTTCTTTATCCTGCTAGGATTAGCAGGAAAAAGCAAAAAATTTCAGAATTGCACCTTGCAATGTGGAGATATTACTGTTTGTGCATTTACAATATTCATTGGTTTTTGCCATTGAAAAACGTCCAGAAATGTTTGAAGCTACTGACTGAATGAAAGGAGCTGGCATCTCACTCTCTTTGAATCTTCTTTATCATGCTAGGATTAGCAGGAAAAAGCAAGAAATTTCAGAATTGCACCTTGCAATGTGGAGATATTACTGTTTGTGCATTTACAATATTCATTGATTTTTGCCATTGAAAAACGTCCAGAAATGTTTGAAGCTACTGACTGAATGAAAGGAGCTGGCATCTCACTCTCTTTGAATCTTCTTTATCATGCTAGGATTAGCAGGAAAAAGCAAAAAATTTCAGAATTGCACCTTGCAATGTGGAGATATTACTGTTTGTGCATTTACAATATTCATTGATTTTTGCCATTGAAAAACATCATGTTATTCATATACCAGAAATGTTTGAAGCTACTGACTGAATGAAAGGAGCTGGCATCTCACTCTCTTTGAATCTTCTTTATCATGCTAGGATTAACAGGAAAAAGCAAAAAATTTCAGAATTGCACCTTGCAATGTGGAGATATTACTGTTTGTGCATTTACAATATTCATTGATTTTTGCCTTTGAAAAACGTCCAGAAATGTTTGAAGCTACTGACTGAATGAAAGGAGCTGGCATCTCACTCTCTTTGAATCTTCTTTATCATGCTAGGATTAGCAGGAAAAAGCAAAAAATTTCAGAATTGCACCTTGCAATGTGGAGATATTACTGTTTGTGCATTTACAATATTCATTGATTTTTGCCATTGAAAAACATGTTTTTCATATACCAGAAATGTTTGAAGCTACTGACTGAATGAAAGGAGCTGGCATCTCACTCTCTTTGAATCTTCTTTATCATGCTAGGATTAGCAGGAAAAAGCAAAAAATTTCAGAATTGCACCTTGCAATGTGGAGATATTACTGTTTGTGCATTTTCAATATTCATTGATTTTTGCCATTGAAAAACATGTTTTTCATATACCAGAAATGTTTGAAGCTACTGACTGAATGAAAGGAGCTGGCATCTCACTGTCTTTGAATCTTCTTTATCATGCTAGGATTAGCAGGAAAAAGCAAAAAATTTCAGAATTGCACCTTGCAATGTGGAGATATTACTGTTTGTGCATTTACAATATTCATTGATTTTTGCCATTGAAAAACATGTTTTTCATATACCAGAAATGTTTGAAGCTACTGACTGAATGAAAGGAGCTGGCATCTCACTCTCTTTGTTTTACCATATTTTTTTATTTTTAATAAACAATTTAACAGGGGAATAACACACGTAGCATAAAAGTAGTGACAAAAGAATATTCATAATAAGGGAAAATTCTGAGGGAAGGGAAAGGGAAAGGGAACAAACGGGAATGGATAATCAGGAAAGATGGGAGAAATTTGTTCGTCAAATAGTATATACGATAATACAGAAATTTGAACACTTTAAACACACATTACTATTATTAGCAAAAATTAAACATATTAATGAACTAAACACGACACACATTAAGATGTTCCAGCGTTATGAGAGGGTTGAGGGAATTTAGTGAGCCAAATACCCCACTTCCTAGAAAATTTAAGTAAATTATTGTTGATAAGGGCAAATCTGAGTTCAAATATTCTATGGAGATTCATCTTATCAACTAAGTCCTCCAAAGTGGGGACATGTGACTTTCTCCAATAAAAAGCCAATGCGTTCTTACACACTGAAAATAAGTGAATCACCAAAGATCTTTCAAACGACTTATATGGTTCGAGATCTAAGGATAGTAAAGCCATTTGAGGGGTCAATACTACAGGTCTGCCTAAAAGGTCATCTACCAAAGAAGAGATCTGAGCCCATAGATTCCGGATTTTAGGGCAGCTCCAAAAGAGATGTAAAAGATCTCCCCTAAGGCCGCACTCCCTCCAACAAAGGGGAGAGTTGCTGGGCTTTATATTGTGAAGCCTGATTGGAGTGTAATACCATCTGGTTAGAATTTTGAAGTAAGCCTCTTGTAAGGGCATAGATATATTAGAGGCTTGAGAAAAAAGAACAGCACTCTCCCATTGATCGGATTGGAAATTGAGTTTTAGATCTTTTTCCCAGCGTATCATGTAGAGGTGTTTTTGGAAGGAAAGATCATTATTGAAGCTGTTATATATGTGTCTCAGGCTCCAAAAAATTTTGTGGGATGGGTTGCTTAACAGGTTCACCGAGGTTTCAGAAACAATAAGTTTACCAGAAATAAATTCCAGAATAATGCTCTTTAAATGAGAGTATAAAAAGAAATCAGAGGAAGGTAAGTTGAATCTTTTTTTAAGAGTTTGGAAAGGAATAAAGGCAGAAGCTTCATAGAAGTCTCCAATTTTCCTTAACCCTTTATTGTCCCACTGATCTGGAATGGAAGAGTTATACAGATCAGCAACAAAACCAATTGGAAAATTTTTGACAAAAGAAAACTTATCCATATCAGAATCTCTTAGGGGACTCTTTTTCTTTCTTTTGGCGATTTTTTTCCAGGCGTCAATAATCGCCTGGAAAATAGGATGGGAAGAATCATGAGTGCACTGTTTAAAGAGATGCCTAAGTAACAATTCACGGGGAGAAGAGCCATTATTTAAGAAGGTCTCCAGAGTCATCCAAGCTGGGGGACTGTCAGAATTAAACCAATTACTGATCTGTTTGATGAGGTTTGCCAAATAGTAAGCGGAAATATTAGGGTGGCTCAGACCTCCGTTGCACTTATTCTTGTACAATATATCTGCAGATATCCTCGCACGTTTATTATCCCAGACATAGGAATTAATCTGATTTTGAATTTTTTGAATAAAGATGTGAGAAATAGTTAAAGGTAAGTTGCGGAAAAAATACAAGATTTTGGGTAGAACAAACATCTTAATAGAGAGGACTCTACCCCACCATGACAAATCTCTTTTCAAAAATTCCATCAAATCTCCACGGACGATATCCTCAATCAGAACCAGGTTGTCAGAAATTGTTGAGTTAATAGTTTTACCAATACTGATCCCCAAATAAGTCAGATTGCGTTTAGCCAAACCGAAGGAAAATCTCGAGTGTAAAACCTCTCTCGTCTGGCGGTCCAGATTAATGTTTAAAAGTTTAGACTTCTCATTATTGATCTTAAAATAAGAAATCTGAGAGAATAGTTCTAGAACCTTCGAAACTTCCGCAACCGAATTTACTGGGTCCAGCAAGGAAAGCATAACATCATCTGCAAAGAGGCCAATTTTAAATTCTCGAGATGGGGTAGAAATCCCCCTAATGTCAGTGTTTTCTCTAATCCTCTGTGCCAAAGGCTCCATAGCCAGGACAAAGAGAAGGGGGGAAAGTGGGCAACCCTGTCTAGTACCATTTGTGATAGGGATTGGATTTGAGAGATAATTGTTAACATAAATTTTTGCTTGGGGGTTAGAATAGAGGGCCATAATTGAAGAGAGAAATTTGTTATCAAAACCGAATTTAATAAGGGTGAGTTTAAGGTATAGCCAATTTAACCTGTCGAAAGCTTTTTCAGCGTCTAAAGCAAGCAATGAAGTTGGGAGTTTCGCCGTATTTATCACCTTAATAATATTCAGAAGTCTTCTAGAGCCATCAGTTGCTTGCCTCCCACCAACGAAGCCAATCTGATCGTCGTTGATGAGAGATGGGAGAATAGTCGATAAACGATTGGCCAGAATTTTCGAATATATCTTAATATCAGTGTTAATTAGCGAAATGGGCCTATAATTTTTAACATTATCTCTCTCATCCTTAGACTTGGGTATTAGGGTAATGGTGGCTTCCAGCATTTCTGAGGGGAAGGAGCTTATTGAGGAAGCATGATTGAAAATTTTCGTGAGAGGGGAAGAAAGTAGGTCACAAAAAGTTTTATAATACTCATTGATGAACCCATCTGGACCCGGAGCCCCGAAATCTTTAAGTTGCTTTATTGTGTTAATAATTTCAAGGTTAGAAAAAGGCTTATTCAATGACTCGTGATCCAGAGGGCTCAATTTCGGTAGGTTAATGGAGGATAAAAATTTGTTGATTGCATCTGGGTGAGGATGGGAAATTAGAGGATCAGTTTTGATGTTGTAGAGTTTTTTGTAAAAATTTGCAAACTGGTTCACTATATCTTTAGGGTGGCAAAACGTTATTCCACTATTGTTTTTTATTTTATCTATTCTATTAATTGCTCTTTTACATTTGACTAGGCGGGCCATAAAGCGGGTAGGTTTATTTAGAGCCGCATAGTAATTAAATTTTGATTTCCGAATAATTGCATCATAGGAGGAAGAAATTTCTGATTTTAGCTCTACCCTTAAATTTGAGAGCTCTTTTTGAATTATTGGAGAAGGGGAAGGAAGATTAATTTGCTCTAATTCTTTTTCCCTAATCAGTTTTTGAAGAGAATTAATTTTTGATCTTTTTTCTTTTTTTTCAGATGAGGATATCTGCATTAGTACACCACGTAGGACGGCCTTGTGAGCGCACCAACTGGAGAAGGGATTAGATAAATCTGGGGTATCGTTCTCCCTAAAATAATCAGAAATAGCTTTTTCAATAATTTTTTTGTTCTTGGGGTTATGAATAAGTGAAGATCTACATTTCCAAAGAAATCCATCTTTAATAAGAGGACCAATATGAATTTCACATGACGTAGGGGCATGATCTGATAGAGACCTAAGGCCTATAGATACGTTAGAGAATTTGGGTAAAGAAAAGACATCAGTTATTATTAAGTCAATTCTAGAGGCCGTTTGGTGCGCATCCGAAAAGTGGGAGAATTCTTTGGAGGTAGTTTGCAGACATCTAAATGTATCAAATAGTTCATTTTTATAAAGCCAATTATTTAGCGTTGGGTATAGGTGACGGCTGGGGGAGGAAGAGTCCATATGCCCGTCCGGGACCATGTTGAAGTCTCCTAAAAAAATCAATTCGCCTCTCCTAACCTCTTCAACCTTTCTAAAAACCTTGTTCAAAAAGGGTATTTGCTTTTTATTTGGGGCGTATAAGTTAACAACAGTGCACTCATGATTATTCAGTTTACAGAGCAATATATGGAACCTTCCATTGACATCTTTATGCTGATCTAAAAACTCAAATGGGACAGAATCTCTGATCACTGTAGCTACACCAGCTTTTTTCCGGTCGCTAGTGGATTCAAATATATGAGGGTAGCGTTTATGGGTTAAAGTAGGGTGTTTCCCCTCGGCAAACCTTGTCTCCTGAAGACACGCAACATCAGCACCAAGATGACCCAATTCCTTCCAAAGGGAGAATCTCTTATTGGGACTGTTTAGGCCTCTTACATTATAGGTGATGATCTTGATAGGCATAGGTAAATTAGTGATCAAAGTAAGCCAAAAGGAGAGGGGTCAGATGGTCCAACAAATTCCCAAAAAATAAGAATCAACCGACAATCAAAGCTGGAATACAATATCTCTAATATTAATTCAAAGATAGTGATAACAATAACCAAGTATTCAAAGAAAAAAGAAAAAACGAATCAAAAAATCTCCTGAGGGAACCTTCGCCGTAAAGGTTCTCCCTCAGATTGGGGGGAAAAATAATGTGGACAAACCATGAAGGCTAAATGTAAAGAAGAATGATAAATTTACTATAGCATGTTAGGTGAGGTGATAGAGTGAGTTTAATTTTTAAAGAGGGCTCCCGAGGAAGTGGTATTTCTCATTTCAGCGGTGGGGTGCCTTTGTAACTTTGTAGGGAATATCTTTTATAAAATCAAAGAATTTAGGGCCTTCATCAGGATCTGTAAGAGTAAATGTTTTCCCGTTAAAGAAAATCAGCAACTTTACTGGAAAGCCCCACCTATACGGGATATTCATATCCCTCAGTCTATCTGTGGTCAATTTGTATGACCTTCTCGTATCCATGGTTTCTTTGGAAAAATCTGAGAAGATTTTTAGGTGCGAGAAAGGCTCTGGAAAAGTCCTGTTTTCCCTAATATAGTTCAAGATTTTCTCTTTGGTCGAGAAAAAATGTAACCTAGCTATTACATCTCTAGGAAGATCCGAGGAGATGGAGGTCGGACGAAATAAGCGATGGGCCCTATCAATGATAAGATCCTGCTCAGAAAGGGATGGGATTGTCTTATGAAATAAGTCTTTGACAAAAGCCGAAATATCTGAGGGAGAAACGTCCTCAGATATGCCTCTAATCTTCAAGTTATTTCTTCTACTTCTATCCTCCAAATCTGCAACTTTTAATCTGAGTCTTGTAAGCTCAGATTTAATTTCTAGATTGTCAGAAGAGACAGACTCTACCCTTCCCTCCACCGTTTCAAGTCTTTTAGTATTTTCCTCCAGTTTAAGACCAAAAGCTTCCAAAGTAGATTTCATGGTGTCTACCTGTTTCTCGAAGCCCAGTTTCATATTCCTGTCAATCGTCTTTAAAAGATTGTCCAGATATGAACCAAGATCGGTATTTCCCAACTCTTGTGAAATGGGCATTTTGACCGGGACACTAGGCGTAGGGTCTGAGGACGAAGGGGAAAAGTCCTTTTTAGCACGCCTCTTATCTGGACTAGGATTAGGAGACGTGTCCGAGGATTCCTCCTCCGAACTCGTAGCCAGTGAAGAATACTTGTTGCTCCAAGCTCCTGGGTCCCTTCTCTTTGATGAGATGGAAATATCCATCTCTTCCGCTTTTTTTTCTTTAACTACGATAGAAGGGGCAGGTTTAGCATCAGGGATTCTCTGAGGTTTTGGAGATAATAGACTTTTAGAAGGTTCTTTGGTGGGAGAGCTTACTTTAGAACTCTGTCTGTCTTCCGGATTTCTATGAGGTGATCTGGACTTAAGTGGACTGATAGTATTGACAGCATCTTCAGATGGGTTTGAAAATGAAAAGCGTTGGGAGGACTTCGCTCTTACCGCACTAGTTTTATGGGGAGCTTCCAAAGACTTTTGGGTATTTTTTTTATTAGTCGCCATTATGAAATATCAGACCTATAGGTGTATATATAAAAAAAAAAAAAACAGTAAAAAGACACTAGAAATATTTGACCTAAAGAGTAGACAAAAGACTTTAGGGTTGCAAAATGACTGGGAACAGTGGCTAGAAGAAATTTGCGTTAAACAAATATCAATCCGACAAAAGGCGAACAATACCCTTAAAAACTGCAGAGTTATATACCCCCTAGAATGCAACCCTTTAAATGTAAATCACAATCAAAAATATCAAAGAAATAATGAAATTGACCTGGGAGATAAAAATAAAAGGCACATATATTTTTAGCAGAAAGCTAATTATTATGGAGGCTTGCAGATCTGTAGAGTTCCATGAGCACCAACTGGTATATATATATCCGGTAGCGTAGATACAGTATGTATATATACAGGCAAAAACAGATCCTCCTATCCCCCCCCTCCCCTCAGGATCAAGTCTCACAGTCAAGATGATAATACACCGTTTGGTGTTTAAAAGACCTCTGTATCAGTACTGATATAAAATCAGCACCATGGACAGCAGTGCAGATCGAGGCTGTAGCAGAAGGCAGGAGATTTGACTAATACAAGATCAGCACCTTGGACAGCAGTGTAGAGCGACGCTGCAGCAGGGGACAGGAGAATTTGATTAATATAGAATCAGCACCATGGACAGCAGTGCAGAGCCACGCTGCAGCAGGGGGCGGGAGAATTTAAAACTGATCAGCTGATTCTGGATGCCGGGACACTGAAGGACAGCGGTGCTGCTGCAGCGCAGGACCAGGGGCAGACCAGAGCGCGGCGGCGCTACCACAATAGGGGGAGGCAGTCACAGGGGTCTGCAGGGTCCAGAGACCGGAGGGACACAGTCAGCAGAGCGGCACAGCGGGGGTAAATGGAACAGAGGGGGAGGACCAGTGGCACCTGTCAGTTAAAGGCAGGGAGGAGCAAAACGGCCCCCCCAGCAGCAGGAGGGAGATATCCCCGCCAATAAATCAGCCCCAGGTGCTGCGGGGTGAGAGCCCTATATACCGGAGGTGCCGGTCTGTGAAGAGGCAGGAGCAGAGCGGCTCCGGAGTAGAGGAGGGGGCACCACCACCACCGGAACAGCCTCTGAACCCAGGGAACAGCCGCACAGAGGAGCAGGGAGCCCGGTCGCAGACACAGGAAGTGCCTGTCAGCAGAAGGGAGAGAGGGACAGAACTGCTCCGCAATGGAAGAGGGGACACCGCTGCCACCAGGTCTCAATTAACAACCCCACTGAGTCACAGTAAGAGCCCTCAGGGCTTATCTGACCTTATTAGATGCTGTATGCTGCTCAGCACCAGTCGGGACCTCTTAAAAGCCGCCATAGCTGTAAGCAGAGCCAGGTCCTCGGGCTGCCGCCGGCGTCTTGATGCAGGAAGGGTCCTGTAGCTTAGAAGCCGAGGGTAAATCCTCCGGGAGCGGGGGTCTTGCCAGTCATCTCAGGGGTCCGGTCTCACGGTCTTGTTACTTGACTGCAGATCCGGAGAGTTCCTGGGGTCCGCGATCCTCCACAGACTGCACCGGCCGGTGTTTTCACTTCCGGAGTCCTGTCACCGGTCGCAGCTGATAGCGGGGTGACCTGCAGGCAGGAGCAATTTATAAGCTGGCAACCCGGTGCAGAAGTGTATCCTTTAGGGGTATAGGGTCCCGGGGGTCCTGTCAAATCCTCTTTGGGGGTCTCCTCACTTAAAGTCCCCGGGGTCCACAATCTTCTATACACAGCGCTGGGCGGTGGAATCGCTGCAGGAGTCCCGTCACCGGTCGCAGTTGTCAGCTGGGTGACTTGTAAGCAGGGACAATTTGCAGGGTGGTAATCCGATGCAGCAATGTAGCTTTTCGAGGTGCTGGGTCCCGTGGGTCCGTCAGATCTCAGTCCTTGTTACTTTTAAACACAGACTGCAAAAGGTGAATGACTGATTTTCCCCAGTGGGGCTATTCTGGGTGCCGGGTCAGTATAGGTTATCCCTGCATACGGCAATCAGCCGATTCACGGGGCTCTGGTGCCACCGGCTTCAAGATATACATTCTACACAGTCTGCTCAGTAACACCCGGAAAGCTGTGCTCTAAAGTCCGGAGGTAGGGAGAGGAGGGGTCCCTTTGCAGAGACACACAGACCTGCAAGCCTGCAGGACTATGTCACAATAGCCACGACTGGAATGAAATCAAGGACGCACCTCACTGCTTCCAAATGAAATATCTCCTGGAATAACGGGTCAGGGAGAGTCTTTTTAGTATCCAGATGATCCTTAGGCTTTAAGTTTGTCCATGACAAAATTGAGTGAATAAATCCTCTTAAGTTGCTTTTATCGTCGCTTTGTAGTTTTAGCCCTCATGGAGCTCAGACCTATGCTGCCATCCTGGTCTGTGCCTAAGCCACGCCCCCCATCTCACTCTCTTTGAATCTTCTTTATCATGCTAGGATTAACAGGAAAAAGCAAAAAATTTCAGAATTGCACCTTGCAATGTGGAGATATTACTGTTTGTGCATTTACAATATTCATTGATTTTTGCCATTGAAAAACGTCCAGAAATGTTTGAAGCTACTGACTGAATGAAAGGAGCTGGCATCTCACTCTCTTTGAATCTTCTTTATCATGCTAGGATTAGCAGGAAAAAGCAAAAAATTTCAGAATTGCACCTTGCAATGTGGAGATATTACTGTTTGTGCATTTACAATATTCATTGATTTTTGCCATTGAAAAACATGTTTTTCATATACCAGAAATGTTTGAAGCTACTGACTGAATGAAAGGAGCTGGCATCTCACTCTCTTTGAATCTTCTTTATCCTGCTAGGATTAGCAGGAAAAAGCAAAAAATTTCAGAATTGCACCTTGCAATGTGGAGATATTACTGTTTGTGCATTTACAATATTCATTGATTTTTGCCATTGAAAAACATGTTTTTCATATACCAGAAATGTTTGAAGCTACTGACTGAATGAAAGGAGCTGGCATCTCACTCTATTTGAATCTTCTTTATCATGCTAGGATTAGCAGGAAAAAGCAAATAATTTCAGATTTGCACCTTGCAATGTGGAGATATTACTGTTTGTGCATTTACAATATTCATTGATTTTTGCCATTGAAAAACATGTTTTTCATATACCAGGAATGTTTGAAGCTACTGACTGAATGAAAGGAGCTGGCATCTCACTCTCTTTGAATCTTCTTTATCCTGCTAGGATTAGCAGGAAAAAGCAAAAAATTTCAGAATTGCACCTTGCAATGTGGAGATATTACTGTTTGTGCATTTACAATATTCATTGATTTTTGCCATTGAAAAACGTCCAGAAATGTTTGAAGCTACTGACTGAATGAAAGGAGCTGGCATCTCACTCTCTTTGAATCTTCTTTATCATGCTAGGATTAGCAGGAAAAAGCAAAAAATTTCAGAATTGCACCATGCAATGTGGAGATATTACTGTTTGTGCATTTACAATATTCATTGATTTTTGCCATTGAAAAACGTCCAGAAATGTTTGAAGCTACTGACTGAATGAAAGGAGCTGGCATCTCACTCTCTTTGAATCTTCTTTATCATGCTAGGATTAGCAGGAAAAAGCAAAAAATTTCAGAATTGCACCTTGCAATGTGGAGATATTACTGTTTGTGCATTTACAATATTCATTGATTTTTGCCATTGAAAAACATCATGTTATTCATATACCAGAAATGTTTGAAGCTACTGACTGAATGAAAGGAGCTGGCATCTCACTCTCTTTGAATCTTCTTTATCATGCTAGGATTAACAGGAAAAAGCAAAAAATTTGAGAATTGCACCTTGCAATGTGGAGATATTACTGTTTGTGCATTTACAATATTCATTGATTTTTGCCATTGAAAAACGTCCAGAAATGTTTGAAGCTACTGACTGAATGAAAGGAGCTGGCATCTCACTCTCTTTGAATCTTCTTTATCATGCTAGGATTAGCAGGAAAAAGCAAAAAATTTCAGAATTGCACCTTGCAATGTGGAAATATTACTGTTTGTGCATTTACAATATTCATTGATTTTTGCCATTGAAAAACATGTTTTTCATATACCAGAAATGTTTGAAGCTACTGACTGAATGAAAGGAGCTGGCATCTCACTCTCTTTGAATCTTCTTTATCATGCTAGGATTAGCAGGAAAAAGCAAAAAATTTCAGAATTGCACCTTGCAATGTGGAGATATTACTGTTTGTGCATTTACAATATTCATTGATTTTTGCCATTGAAAAACGTTTTTCATATACCAGAAATGTTTGAAGCTACTGACTGAATGAAAGGAGCTGGCATCTCACTCTCTTTGAATCTTCTTTATCATGCTAGGATTAGCAGGAAAAAGCAAAAAATTTCAGAATTGCACCTTGCAATGTGGAGATATTACTGTTTGTGCATTTACAATATTCATTGATTTTTGCCATTGAAAAACATGTTTTTCATATACCAGAAATGTTTGAAGCTACTGACTGAATGAAAGGAGCTGGCATCTCACTCTCTTTGAATCTTCTTTATCATGCTAGGATTAGCAGGAAAAAGCAAAAAATTTCAGAATTGCACCTTGCAATGTGGAGATATTACTGTTTGTGCATTTACAATATTCATTGATTTTTGCCATTGAAAAACATGTTTTTCATATACCAGAAATGTTTGAAGCTACTGACTGAATGAAAGGAGCTGGCATCTCACTCTCTTTGAATCTTCTTTATCATGCTAGGATTAGCAGGAAAAAGCAAAAAATTTCAGAATTGCACCTTGCAATGTGGAGATATTACTGTTTGTGCATTTACAATATTCATTGATTTTTGCCATTGAAAAACATGTTTTTCATATACCAGAAATGTTTGAAGCTACTGACTGAATGAAAGGAGCTGGCATCTCACTCTCTTTGAATCTTCTTTATCATGCTAGGATTAACAGGAAAAAGCAAAAAATTTCAGAATTGCACCTTGCAATGTGGAGATATTACTGTTTGTGCATTTACAATATTCATTGATTTTTGCCATTGAAAAACGTCCAGAAATGTTTGAAGCTACTGACTGAATGAAAGGAGCTGGCATCTCACTCTCTTTGAATCTTCTTTATCATGCTAGGATTAGCAGGAAAAAGCAAAAAATTTCAGAATTGCACCTTGCAATGTGGAGATATTACTGTTTGTGCATTTACAATATTCATTGATTTTTGCCATTGAAAAACGTCCAGAAATGTTTGAAGCTACTGACTGAATGAAAGGAGCTGGCATCTCACTCTCTTTGAATCTTCTTTATCATGCTAGGATTAGCAGGAAAAAGCAAAAAATTTCACAATTGCACCTTGCAATGTGGAGATATTACTGTTTGTGCATTTACAATATTCATTGATTTTTGCCATTGAAAAACATCATGTTATTCATATACCAGAAATGTTTGAAGCTACTGACTGAATGAAAGGAGCTGGCATCTCACTCTCTTTGAATCTTCTTTATCATGCTAGGATTAACAGGAAAAAGCAAAAAAATTCAGAATTGCACCTTGCAATGTGGAGATATTACTGTTTGTGCATTTACAATATTCATTGATTTTTGCCATTGAAAAACGTCCAGAAATGTTTGAAGCTACTGACTGAATGAAAGGAGCTGGCATCTCACTCTCTTTGAATCTTCTTTATCATGCTAGGATTAGCAGGAAAAAGCAAAAAATTTCAGAATTGCACCTTGCAATGTGGAGATATTACTGTTTGTGCATTTACAATATTCATTGATTTTTGCCATTGAAAAACATCATGTTATTCATATACCAGAAATGTTTGAAGCTACTGACTGAATGAAAGGAGCTGGCATCTCACTCTCTTTGAATCTTCTTTATCATGCTAGGATTAGCAGGAAAAAGCAAAAAATTTCAGAATTGCACCTTGCAATGTGGAAATATTACTGTTTGTGCATTTACAATATTCATTGATTTTTGCCATTGAAAAACATGTTTTTCATAAACCAGAAATGTTTGAAGCTACTGACTGAATGAAAGGAGCTGGCATCTCACTCTCTTTGAATCTTCTTTATCATGCTAGGATTAGCAGGAAAAAGCAAAAAATTTCAGAATTGCACCTTGCAATGTGGAGATATTACTGTTTGTGCATTTACAATATTCATTGATTTTTGCCATTGAAAAACGATTTTCATATACCAGAAATGTTTGAAGCTACTGACTGAATGAAAGGAGCTGGCATCTCACTCTCTTTGAATCTTCTTTATCATGCTAGGATTAGCAGGAAAAAGCAAAAAATTTCAGAATTGCACCTTGCAATGTGGAGATATTACTGTTTGTGCATTTACAATATTCATTGATTTTTGCCATTGAAAAACATGTTTTTCATATACCAGAAATGTTTGAAGCTACTGACTGAATGAAAGGAGCTGGCATCTCACTCTCTTTGAATCTTCTTTATCATGCTAGGATTAGCAGGAAAAAGCAAAAAATTTCAGAATTGCACCTTGCAATGTGGAGATATTACTGTTTGTGCATTTACAATATTCATTGATTTTTGCCATTGAAAAACATGTTTTTCATATACCAGAAATGTTTGAAGCTACTGACTGAATGAAAGGAGCTGGCATCTCACTCTCTTTGAATCTTTATCATGCTAGGATTAGCAGGAAAAAGCAAAAAATTTGAGAATTGCACCTTGCAATGTGGAGATATTACTGTTTGTGCATTTACAATATTCATTGATTTTTGCCATTGAAAAACGTCCAGAAATGTTTGAAGCTACTGACTGAATGAAAGGAGCTGGCATCTCACTCTCTTTGAATCTTCTTTATCATGCTAGGATTAGCAGGAAAAAGCAAAAAATTTCAGAATTGCACCTTGCAATGTGGAAATATTACTGTTTGTGCATTTACAATATTCATTGATTTTTGCCATTGAAAAACATGTTTTTCATATACCAGAAATGTTTGAAGCTACTGACTGAATGAAAGGAGCTGGCATCTCACTCTCTTTGAATCTTCTTTATCATGCTAGGATTAGCAGGAAAAAGCAAAAAATTTCAGAATTGCACCTTGCAATGTGGAGATATTACTGTTTGTGCATTTACAATATTCATTGATTTTTGCCATTGAAAAACGTTTTTCATATACCAGATATGTTTGAAGCTACTGACTGAATGAAAGGAGCTGGCATCTCACTCTCTTTGAATCTTCTTTATCATGCTAGGATTAGCAGGAAAAAGCAAAAAATTTCAGAATTGCACCTTGCAATGTGGAGATATTACTGTTTGTGCATTTACAATATTCATTGATTTTTGCCATTGAAAAACATGTTTTTCATATACCAGAAATGTTTGAAGCTACTGACTGAATGAAAGGAGCTGGCATCTCACTCTCTTTGAATCTTCTTTATCATGCTAGGATTAGCAGGAAAAAGCAAAAAATTTCAGAATTGCACCTTGCAATGTGGAGATATTACTGTTTGTGCATTTACAATATTCATTGATTTTTGCCATTGAAAAACATGTTTTTCATATACCAGAAATGTTTGAAGCTACTGACTGAATGAAAGGAGCTGGCATCTCACTCTCTTTGAATCTTCTTTATCATGCTAGGATTAGCAGGAAAAAGCAAAAAATTTCAGAATTGCACCTTGCAATGTGGAGATATTACTGTTTGTGCATTTACAATATTCATTGATTTTTGCCATTGAAAAACATGTTTTTCATATACCAGAAATGTTTGAAGCTACTGACTGAATGAAAGGAGCTGGCATCTCACTCTCTTTGAATCTTCTTTATCATGCTAGGATTAACAGGAAAAAGCAAAAAATTTCAGAATTGCACCTTGCAATGTGGAGATATTACTGTTTGTGCATTTACAATATTCATTGATTTTTGCCATTGAAAAACGTCCAGAAATGTTTGAAGCTACTGACTGAATGAAAGGAGCTGGCATCTCACTCTCTTTGAATCTTCTTTATCATGCTAGGATTAGCAGGAAAAAGCAAAAAATTTCAGAATTGCACCTTGCAATGTGGAGATATTACTGTTTGTGCATTTACAATATTCATTGATTTTTGCCATTGAAAAACGTCCAGAAATGTTTGAAGCTACTGACTGAATGAAAGGAGCTGGCATCTCACTCTCTTTGAATCTTCTTTATCATGCTAGGATTAGCAGGAAAAAGCAAAAAATTTCACAATTGCACCTTGCAATGTGGAGATATTACTGTTTGTGCATTTACAATATTCATTGATTTTTGCCATTGAAAAACATCATGTTATTCATATACCAGAAATGTTTGAAGCTACTGACTGAATGAAAGGAGCTGGCATCTCACTCTCTTTGAATCTTCTTTATCATGCTAGGATTAACAGGAAAAAGCAAAAAAATTCAGAATTGCACCTTGCAATGTGGAGATATTACTGTTTGTGCATTTACAATATTCATTGATTTTTGCCATTGAAAAACGTCCAGAAATGTTTGAAGCTACTGACTGAATGAAAGGAGCTGGCATCTCACTCTCTTTGAATCTTCTTTATCATGCTAGGATTAGCAGGAAAAAGCAAAAAATTTCAGAATTGCACCTTGCAATGTGGAGATATTACTGTTTGTGCATTTACAATATTCATTGATTTTTGCCATTGAAAAACATCATGTTATTCATATACCAGAAATGTTTGAAGCTACTGACTGAATGAAAGGAGCTGGCATCTCACTCTCTTTGAATCTTCTTTATCATGCTAGGATTAGCAGGAAAAAGCAAAAAATTTCAGAATTGCACCTTGCAATGTGGAAATATTACTGTTTGTGCATTTACAATATTCATTGATTTTTGCCATTGAAAAACATGTTTTTCATAAACCAGAAATGTTTGAAGCTACTGACTGAATGAAAGGAGCTGGCATCTCACTCTCTTTGAATCTTCTTTATCATGCTAGGATTAGCAGGAAAAAGCAAAAAATTTCAGAATTGCACCTTGCAATGTGGAGATATTACTGTTTGTGCATTTACAATATTCATTGATTTTTGCCATTGAAAAACGTTTTTCATATACCAGAAATGTTTGAAGCTACTGACTGAATGAAAGGAGCTGGCATCTCACTCTCTTTGAATCTTCTTTATCATGCTAGGATTAGCAGGAAAAAGCAAAAAATTTCAGAATTGCACCTTGCAATGTGGAGATATTACTGTTTGTGCATTTACAATATTCATTGATTTTTGCCATTGAAAAACATGTTTTTCATATACCAGAAATGTTTGAAGCTACTGACTGAATGAAAGGAGCTGGCATCTCACTCTCTTTGAATCTTCTTTATCATGCTAGGATTAGCAGGAAAAAGCAAAAAATTTCAGAATTGCACCTTGCAATGTGGAGATATTACTGTTTGTGCATTTACAATATTCATTGATTTTTGCCATTGAAAAACATGTTTTTCATATACCAGAAATGTTTGAAGCTACTGACTGAATGAAAGGAGCTGGCATCTCACTCTCTTTGAATCTTTATCATGCTAGGATTAGCAGGAAAAAGCAAAAAATTTCAGAATTGCACCTTGCAATGTGGAGATATTACTGTTTGTGCATTTACAATATTCATTGATTTTTGCCATTGAAAAACGTCCAGAAATGTTTGAAGCTACTGACTGAATGAAAGGAGCTGGCATCTCACTCTCTTTGAATCTTCTTTATCATGCTATAGGATTAGCAGGAAAAAGCAAAAAATTTCAGAATTGCACCTTGCAATGTGGAGATATTACTGTTTGTGCATTTACAATATTCATTGATTTTTGCCATTGAAAAACGTCCAGAAATGTTTGAAGCTACTGACTGAATGAAAGGAGCTGGCATCTCACTCTCTTTGAATCTTCTTTATCATGCTAGGATTAGCAGGAAAAAGCAAAAAATTTCAGAATTGCACCTTGCAATGTGGAGATATTACTGTTTGTGCATTTACAATATTCATTGATTTTTGCCATTGAAAAACATCATGTTATTCATATACCAGAAATGTTTGAAGCTACTGACTGAATGAAAGGAGCTGGCATCTCACTCTCTTTGAATCTTCTTTATCATGCTAGGATTAACAGGAAAAAGCAAAAAATTTCAGAATTGCACCTTGCAATGTGGAGATATTACTGTTTGTGCATTTACAATATTCATTGATTTTTGCCATTGAAAAACGTCCAGAAATGTTTGAAGCTACTGACTGAATGAAAGGAGCTGGCATCTCACTCTCTTTGAATCTTCTTTATCATGCTAGGATTAGCAGGAAAAAGCAAAAAATTTCAGAATTGCACCTTGCAATGTGGAAATATTACTGTTTGTGCATTTACAATATTCATTGATTTTTGCCATTGAAAAACATGTTTTTCATATACCAGAAATGTTTGAAGCTACTGACTGAATGAAAGGAGCTGGCATCTCACTCTCTTTGAATCTTCTTTATCCTGCTAGGATTAGCAGGAAAAAGCAAAAAATTTCAGAATTGCACCTTGCAATGTGGAGATATTACTCTTTGTGCATTTACAATATTCATTGATTTTTGCCATTGAAAAACATGTTTTTCATATACCAGAAATGTTTGAAGCTACTGACTGAATGAAAGGAGCTGGCATCTCACTCTCTTTGAATCTTCTTTATCATGCTAGGATTAGCAGGAAAAAGCAAAAAATTTCAGAATTGCACCTTGCAATGTGGAGATATTACTGTTTGTGCATTTACAATATTCATTGATTTTTGCCATTGAAAAACATGTTTTTCATATACCAGGAATGTTTGAAGCTACTGACTGAATGAAAGGAGCTGGCATCTCACTCTCTTTGAATCTTCTTTATCCTGCTAGGATTAGCAGGAAAAAGCAAAAAATTTCAGAATTGCACCTTGCAATGTGGAGATATTACTGTTTGTGCATTTACAATATTCATTGATTTTTGCCATTGAAAAACGTCCAGAAATGTTTGAAGCTACTGACTGAATGAAAGGAGCTGGCATCTCACTCTCTTTGAATCTTCTTTATCATGCTAGGATTAGCAGGAAAAAGCAAGAAATTTCAGAATTGCACCTTGCAATGTGGAGATATTACTGTTTGTGCATTTACAATATTCATTGATTTTTGCCATTGAAAAACGTCCAGAAATGTTTGAAGCTACTGACTGAATGAAAGGAGCTGGCATCTCACTCTCTTTGAATCTTCTTTATCATGCTAGGATTAGCAGGAAAAAGCAAAAAATTTCAGAATTGCACCTTGCAATGTGGAGATATTACTGTTTGTGCATTTACAATATTCATTGATTTTTGCCATTGAAAAACATGTTTTTCATATACCAGGAATGTTTGAAGCTACTGACTGAATGAAAGGAGCTGGCATCTCACTCTCTTTGAATCTTCTTTATCCTGCTAGGATTAGCAGGAAAAAGCAAAAAATTTCAGAATTGCACCTTGCAATGTGGAGATATTACTGTTTGTGCATTTACAATATTCATTGATTTTTGCCATTGAAAAACGTCCAGAAATGTTTGAAGCTACTGACTGAATGAAAGGAGCTGGCATCTCACTCTCTTTGAATCTTCTTTATCATGCTAGGATTAGCAGGAAAAAGCAAGAAATTTCAGAATTGCACCTTGCAATGTGGAGATATTACTGTTTGTGCATTTACAATATTCATTGATTTTTGCCATTGAAAAACATGTTTTTCATATACCAGAAATGTTTGAAGCTACTGACTGAATGAAAGGAGCTGGCATCTCACTCTCTTTGAATCTTCTTTATCCTGCTAGGATTAGCAGGAAAAAGCAAAAAATTTCAGAATTGCACCTTGCAATGTGGAGATATTACTGTTTGTGCATTTACAATATTCATTGATTTTTGCCATTGAAAAACGTCCAGAAATGTTTGAAGCTACTGACTGAATGAAAGGAGCTGGCATCTCACTCTCTTTGAATCTTCTTTATCATGCTAGGATTAGCAGGAAAAAGCAAGAAATTTCAGAATTGCACCTTGCAATGTGGAGATATTACTGTTTGTGCATTTACAATATTCATTGATTTTTGCCATTGAAAAACGTCCAGAAATGTTTGAAGCTACTGACTGAATGAAAGGAGCTGGCATCTCACTCTCTTTGAATCTTCTTTATCATGCTAGGATTAACAGGAAAAAGCAAAAAATTTCAGAATTGCACCTTGCAATGTGGAGATATTACTGTTTGTGCATTTACAATATTCATTGATTTTTGCCATTGAAAAACGTCCAGAAATGTTTGAAGCTACTGACTGAATGAAAGGAGCTGGCATCTCACTCTCTTTGAATCTTCTTTATCATGCTAGGATTAGCAGGAAAAAGCAAAAAATTTCAGAATTGCACCTTGCAATGTGGAGATATTACTGTTTGTGCATTTACAATATTCATTGATTTTTGCCATTGAAAAACATGTTTTTCATATACCAGAAATGTTTGAAGCTACTGACTGAATGAAAGGAGCTGGCATCTCACTCTCTTTGAATCTTCTTTATCATGCTAGGATTAGCAGGAAAAAGCAAAAAATTTCAGAATTGCACCTTGCAATGTGGAGATATTACTGTTTGTGCATTTACAATATTCATTGATTTTTGCCATTGAAAAACATGTTTTTCATATACCAGAAATGTTTGAAGCTACTGACTGAATGAAAGGAGCTGGCATCTCACTGTCTTTGAATCTTCTTTATCATGCTAGGATTAGCAGGAAAAAGCAAAAAATTTCAGAATTGCACCTTGCAATGTGGAGATATTACTGTTTGTGCATTTACAATATTCATTGATTTTTGCCATTGAAAAACGTCCAGAAATGTTTGAAGCTACTGACTGAATGAAAGGAGCTGGCATCTCACTCTCTTTGAATCTTCTTTATCCTGCTAGGATTAGCAGGAAAAAGCAAAAAATTTCAGAATTGCACCTTGCAATGTGGAGATATTACTGTTTGTGCATTTACAATATTCATTGATTTTTGCCATTGAAAAACATGTTTTTCATATACCAGAAATGTTTGAAGCTACTGACTGAATGAAAGGAGCTGGCATCTCACTCTCTTTGAATCTTCTTTATCATGCTAGGATTAGCAGGAAAAAGCAAAAAATTTCAGAATTGCACCTTGCAATGTGGAGATATTACTGTTTGTGCATTTACAATATTCATTGATTTTTGCCATTGAAAAACATGTTTTTCATATACCAGAAATGTTTGAAGCTACTGACTGAATGAAAGGAGCTGGCATCTCACTCTCTTTGAATCTTCTTTATCATGCTAGGATTAGCAGGAAAAAGCAAAAAATTTCAGAATTGCACCTTGCAATGTGGAGATATTACTGTTTGTGCATTTACAATATTCATTGATTTTTGCCATTGAAAAACATGTTTTTCATATACCAGAAATGTTTGAAGCTACTGACTGAATGAAAGGAGCTGGCATCTCACTCTCTTTGAATCTTCTTTATCATGCTAGGATTAACAGGAAAAAGCAAAAAATTTCAGAATTGCACCTTGCAATGTGGAGATATTACTGTTTGTGCATTTACAATATTCATTGATTTTTGCCATTGAAAAACGTCCAGAAATGTTTGAAGCTACTGACTGAATGAAAGGAGCTGGCATCTCACTCTCTTTGAATCTTCTTTATCATGCTAGGATTAGCAGGAAAAAGCAAAAAATTTCAGAATTGCACCTTGCAATGTGGAGATATTACTGTTTGTGCATTTACAATATTCATTGATTTTTGCCATTGAAAAACGTCCAGAAATGTTTGAAGCTACTGACTGAATGAAAGGAGCTGGCATCTCACTCTCTTTGAATCTTCTTTATCATGCTAGGATTAGCAGGAAAAAGCAAAAAATTTCACAATTGCACCTTGCAATGTGGAGATATTACTGTTTGTGCATTTACAATATTCATTGATTTTTGCCATTGAAAAACATCATGTTATTCATATACCAGAAATGTTTGAAGCTACTGACTGAATGAAAGGAGCTGGCATCTCACTCTCTTTGAATCTTCTTTATCATGCTAGGATTAACAGGAAAAAGCAAAAAAATTCAGAATTGCACCTTGCAATGTGGAGATATTACTGTTTGTGCATTTACAATATTCATTGATTTTTGCCATTGAAAAATGTCCAGAAATGTTTGAAGCTACTGACTGAATGAAAGGAGCTGGCATCTCACTCTCTTTGAATCTTCTTTATCATGCTAGGATTAGCAGGAAAAAGCAAAAAATTTCAGAATTGCACCTTGCAATGTGGAGATATTACTGTTTGTGCATTTACAATATTCATTGATTTTTGCCATTGAAAAACATCATGTTATTCATATACCAGAAATGTTTGAAGCTACTGACTGAATGAAAGGAGCTGGCATCTCACTCTCTTTGAATCTTCTTTATCCTGCTAGGATTAGCAGGAAAAAGCAAAAAATTTCAGAATTGCACCTTGCAATGTGGAGATATTACTGTTTGTGCATTTACAATATTCATTGATTTTTGCCATTGAAAAACGTCCAGAAATGTTTGAAGCTACTGACTGAATGAAAGGAGCTGGCATCTCACTCTCTTTGAATCTTCTTTATCATGCTAGGATTAGCAGGAAAAAGCAAGAAATTTCAGAATTGCACCTTGCAATGTGGAGATATTACTGTTTGTGCATTTACAATATTCATTGATTTTTGCCATTGAAAAACATGTTTTTCATATACCAGAAATGTTTGAAGCTACTGACTGAATGAAAGGAGCTGGCATCTCACTCTCTTTGAATCTTCTTTATCCTGCTAGGATTAGCAGGAAAAAGCAAAAAATTTCAGAATTGCACCTTGCAATGTGGAGATATTACTGTTTGTGCATTTACAATATTCATTGATTTTTGCCATTGAAAAACGTCCAGAAATGTTTGAAGCTACTGACTGAATGAAAGGAGCTGGCATCTCACTCTCTTTGAATCTTCTTTATCATGCTAGGATTAGCAGGAAAAAGCAAGAAATTTCAGAATTGCACCTTGCAATGTGGAGATATTACTGTTTGTGCATTTACAATATTCATTGATTTTTGCCATTGAAAAACGTCCAGAAATGTTTGAAGCTACTGACTGAATGAAAGGAGCTGGCATCTCACTCTCTTTGAATCTTCTTTATCATGCTAGGATTAACAGGAAAAAGCAAAAAATTTCAGAATTGCACCTTGCAATGTGGAGATATTACTGTTTGTGCATTTACAATATTCATTGATTTTTGCCATTGAAAAACGTCCAGAAATGTTTGAAGCTACTGACTGAATGAAAGGAGCTGGCATCTCACTCTCTTTGAATCTTCTTTATCATGCTAGGATTAGCAGGAAAAAGCAAAAAATTTCAGAATTGCACCTTGCAATGTGGAGATATTACTGTTTGTGCATTTACAATATTCATTGATTTTTGCCATTGAAAAACATGTTTTTCATATACCAGAAATGTTTGAAGCTACTGACTGAATGAAAGGAGCTGGCATCTCACTCTCTTTGAATCTTCTTTATCATGCTAGGATTAGCAGGAAAAAGCAAAAAATTTCAGAATTGCACCTTGCAATGTGGAGATATTACTGTTTGTGCATTTACAATATTCATTGATTTTTGCCATTGAAAAACATGTTTTTCATATACCAGAAATGTTTGAAGCTACTGACTGAATGAAAGGAGCTGGCATCTCACTGTCTTTGAATCTTCTTTATCATGCTAGGATTAGCAGGAAAAAGCAAAAAATTTCAGAATTGCACCTTGCAATGTGGAGATATTACTGTTTGTGCATTTACAATATTCATTGATTTTTGCCATTGAAAAACGTCCAGAAATGTTTGAAGCTACTGACTGAATGAAAGGAGCTGGCATCTCACTCTCTTTGAATCTTCTTTATCCTGCTAGGATTAGCAGGAAAAAGCAAAAAATTTCAGAATTGCACCTTGCAATGTGGAGATATTACTGTTTGTGCATTTACAATATTCATTGATTTTTGCCATTGAAAAACATGTTTTTCATATACCAGAAATGTTTGAAGCTACTGACTGAATGAAAGGAGCTGGCATCTCACTCTCTTTGAATCTTCTTTATCATGCTAGGATTAGCAGGAAAAAGCAAAAAATTTCAGAATTGCACCTTGCAATGTGGAGATATTACTGTTTGTGCATTTACAATATTCATTGATTTTTGCCATTGAAAAACATGTTTTTCATATACCAGAAATGTTTGAAGCTACTGACTGAATGAAAGGAGCTGGCATCTCACTCTCTTTGAATCTTCTTTATCATGCTAGGATTAGCAGGAAAAAGCAAAAAATTTCAGAATTGCACCTTGCAATGTGGAGATATTACTGTTTGTGCATTTACAATATTCATTGATTTTTGCCATTGAAAAACATGTTTTTCATATACCAGAAATGTTTGAAGCTACTGACTGAATGAAAGGAGCTGGCATCTCACTCTCTTTGAATCTTCTTTATCATGCTAGGATTAACAGGAAAAAGCAAAAAATTTCAGAATTGCACCTTGCAATGTGGAGATATTACTGTTTGTGCATTTACAATATTCATTGATTTTTGCCATTGAAAAACGTCCAGAAATGATTGAAGCTACTGACTGAATGAAAGGAGCTGGCATCTCACTCTCTTTGAATCTTCTTTATCATGCTAGGATTAGCAGGAAAAAGCAAAAAATTTCAGAATTGCACCTTGCAATGTGGAGATATTACTGTTTGTGCATTTACAATATTCATTGATTTTTGCCATTGAAAAACGTCCAGAAATGTTTGAAGCTACTGACTGAATGAAAGGAGCTGGCATCTCACTCTCTTTGAATCTTCTTTATCATGCTAGGATTAGCAGGAAAAAGCAAAAAATTTCACAATTGCACCTTGCAATGTGGAGATATTACTGTTTGTGCATTTACAATATTCATTGATTTTTGCCATTGAAAAACATCATGTTATTCATATACCAGAAATGTTTGAAGCTACTGACTGAATGAAAGGAGCTGGCATCTCACTCTCTTTGAATCTTCTTTATCATGCTAGGATTAACAGGAAAAAGCAAAAAAATTCAGAATTGCACCTTGCAATGTGGAGATATTACTGTTTGTGCATTTACAATATTCATTGATTTTTGCCATTGAAAAATGTCCAGAAATGTTTGAAGCTACTGACTGAATGAAAGGAGCTGGCATCTCACTCTCTTTGAATCTTCTTTATCATGCTAGGATTAGCAGGAAAAAGCAAAAAATTTCAGAATTGCACCTTGCAATGTGGAGATATTACTGTTTGTGCATTTACAATATTCATTGATTTTTGCCATTGAAAAACATCATGTTATTCATATACCAGAAATGTTTGAAGCTACTGACTGAATGAAAGGAGCTGGCATCTCACTCTCTTTGAATCTTCTTTATCATGCTAGGATTAGCAGGAAAAAGCAAAAAATTTCAGAATTGCACCTTGCAATGTGGAAATATTACTGTTTGTGCATTTACAATATTCATTGATTTTTGCCATTGAAAAACATGTTTTTCATAAACCAGAAATGTTTGAAGCTACTGACTGAATGAAAGGAGCTGGCATCTCACTCTCTTTGAATCTTCTTTATCATGCTAGGATTAGCAGGAAAAAGCAAAAAATTTCAGAATTGCACCTTGCAATGTGGAGATATTACTGTTTGTGCATTTACAATATTCATTGATTTTTGCCATTGAAAAACGTTTTTCATATACCAGAAATGTTTGAAGCTACTGACTGAATGAAAGGAGCTGGCATCTCACTCTCTTTGAATCTTCTTTATCATGCTAGGATTAGCAGGAAAAAGCAAAAAATTTCAGAATTGCACCTTGCAATGTGGAGATATTACTGTTTGTGCATTTACAATATTCATTGATTTTTGCCATTGAAAAACATGTTTTTCATATACCAGAAATGTTTGAAGCTACTGACTGAATGAAAGGAGCTGGCATCTCACTCTCTTTGAATCTTCTTTATCATGCTAGGATTAGCAGGAAAAAGCAAAAAATTTCAGAATTGCACCTTGCAATGTGGAGATATTACTGTTTGTGCATTTACAATATTCATTGATTTTTGCCATTGAAAAACATGTTTTTCATATACCAGAAATGTTTGAAGCTACTGACTGAATGAAAGGAGCTGGCATCTCACTCTCTTTGAATCTTTATCATGCTAGGATTAGCAGGAAAAAGCAAAAAATTTCAGAATTGCACCTTGCAATGTGGAGATATTACTGTTTGTGCATTTACAATATTCATTGATTTTTGCCATTGAAAAACGTCCAGAAATGTTTGAAGCTACTGACTGAATGAAAGGAGCTGGCATCTCACTCTCTTTGAATCTTCTTTATCATGCTATAGGATTAGCAGGAAAAAGCAAAAAATTTCAGAATTGCACCTTGCAATGTGGAGATATTACTGTTTGTGCATTTACAATATTCATTGATTTTTGCCATTGAAAAACGTCCAGAAATGTTTGAAGCTACTGACTGAATGAAAGGAGCTGGCATCTCACTCTCTTTGAATCTTCTTTATCATGCTAGGATTAGCAGGAAAAAGCAAAAAATTTCAGAATTGCACCTTGCAATGTGGAGATATTACTGTTTGTGCATTTACAATATTCATTGATTTTTGCCATTGAAAAACATGTTTTTCATATACCAGGAATGTTTGAAGCTACTGACTGAATGAAAGGAGCTGGCATCTCACTCTCTTTGAATCTTCTTTATCCTGCTAGGATTAGCAGGAAAAAGCAAAAAATTTCAGAATTGCACCTTGCAATGTGGAGATATTACTGTTTGTGCATTTACAATATTCATTGATTTTTGCCATTGAAAAACGTCCAGAAATGTTTGAAGCTACTGACTGAATGAAAGGAGCTGGCATCTCACTCTCTTTGAATCTTCTTTATCATGCTAGGATTAGCAGGAAAAAGCAAGAAATTTCAGAATTGCACCTTGCAATGTGGAGATATTACTGTTTGTGCATTTACAATATTCATTGATTTTTGCCATTGAAAAACGTCCAGAAATGTTTGAAGCTACTGACTGAATGAAAGGAGCTGGCATCTCACTCTCTTTGAATCTTCTTTATCATGCTAGGATTAGCAGGAAAAAGCAAAAAATTTCAGAATTGCACCTTGCAATGTGGAGATATTACTGTTTGTGCATTTACAATATTCATTGATTTTTGCCATTGAAAAACATGTTTTTCATATACCAGGAATGTTTGAAGCTACTGACTGAATGAAAGGAGCTGGCATCTCACTCTCTTTGAATCTTCTTTATCCTGCTAGGATTAGCAGGAAAAAGCAAAAAATTTCAGAATTGCACCTTGCAATGTGGAGATATTACTGTTTGTGCATTTACAATATTCATTGATTTTTGCCATTGAAAAACGTCCAGAAATGTTTGAAGCTACTGACTGAATGAAAGGAGCTGGCATCTCACTCTCTTTGAATCTTCTTTATCATGCTAGGATTAGCAGGAAAAAGCAAGAAATTTCAGAATTGCACCTTGCAATGTGGAGATATTACTGTTTGTGCATTTACAATATTCATTGATTTTTGCCATTGAAAAACATGTTTTTCATATACCAGAAATGTTTGAAGCTACTGACTGAATGAAAGGAGCTGGCATCTCACTCTCTTTGAATCTTCTTTATCATGCTAGGATTAGCAGGAAAAAGCAAAAAATTTCAGAATTGCACCTTGCAATGTGGAGATATTACTGTTTGTGCATTTACAATATTCATTGATTTTTGCCATTGAAAAACATGTTTTTCATATACCAGAAATGTTTGAAGCTACTGACTGAATGAAAGGAGCTGGCATCTCACTCTCTTTGAATCTTTATCATGCTAGGATTAGCAGGAAAAAGCAAAAAATTTCAGAATTGCACCTTGCAATGTGGAGATATTACTGTTTGTGCATTTACAATATTCATTGATTTTTGCCATTGAAAAACGTCCAGAAATGTTTGAAGCTACTGACTGAATGAAAGGAGCTGGCATCTCACTCTCTTTGAATCTTCTTTATCATGCTATAGGATTAGCAGGAAAAAGCAAAAAATTTCAGAATTGCACCTTGCAATGTGGAGATATTACTGTTTGTGCATTTACAATATTCATTGATTTTTGCCATTGAAAAACGTCCAGAAATGTTTGAAGCTACTGACTGAATGAAAGGAGCTGGCATCTCACTCTCTTTGAATCTTCTTTATCATGCTAGGATTAGCAGGAAAAAGCAAAAAATTTCAGAATTGCACCTTGCAATGTGGAGATATTACTGTTTGTGCATTTACAATATTCATTGATTTTTGCCATTGAAAAACATGTTTTTCATATACCAGGAATGTTTGAAGCTACTGACTGAATGAAAGGAGCTGGCATCTCACTCTCTTTGAATCTTCTTTATCCTGCTAGGATTAGCAGGAAAAAGCAAAAAATTTCAGAATTGCACCTTGCAATGTGGAGATATTACTGTTTGTGCATTTACAATATTCATTGATTTTTGCCATTGAAAAACGTCCAGAAATGTTTGAAGCTACTGACTGAATGAAAGGAGCTGGCATCTCACTCTCTTTGAATCTTCTTTATCATGCTAGGATTAGCAGGAAAAAGCAAGAAATTTCAGAATTGCACCTTGCAATGTGGAGATATTACTGTTTGTGCATTTACAATATTCATTGATTTTTGCCATTGAAAAACGTCCAGAAATGTTTGAAGCTACTGACTGAATGAAAGGAGCTGGCATCTCACTCTCTTTGAATCTTCTTTATCATGCTAGGATTAGCAGGAAAAAGCAAAAAATTTCAGAATTGCACCTTGCAATGTGGAGATATTACTGTTTGTGCATTTACAATATTCATTGATTTTTGCCATTGAAAAACATGTTTTTCATATACCAGGAATGTTTGAAGCTACTGACTGAATGAAAGGAGCTGGCATCTCACTCTCTTTGAATCTTCTTTATCCTGCTAGGATTAGCAGGAAAAAGCAAAAAATTTCAGAATTGCACCTTGCAATGTGGAGATATTACTGTTTGTGCATTTACAATATTCATTGATTTTTGCCATTGAAAAACGTCCAGAAATGTTTGAAGCTACTGACTGAATGAAAGGAGCTGGCATCTCACTCTCTTTGAATCTTCTTTATCATGCTAGGATTAGCAGGAAAAAGCAAGAAATTTCAGAATTGCACCTTGCAATGTGGAGATATTACTGTTTGTGCATTTACAATATTCATTGATTTTTGCCATTGAAAAACATGTTTTTCATATACCAGAAATGTTTGAAGCTACTGACTGAATGAAAGGAGCTGGCATCTCACTCTCTTTGAATCTTCTTTATCATGCTAGGATTAGCAGGAAAAAGCAAAAAATTTCAGAATTGCACCTTGCAATGTGGAGATATTACTGTTTGTGCATTTACAATATTCATTGATTTTTGCCATTGAAAAACATGTTTTTCATATACCAGAAATGTTTGAAGCTACTGACTGAATGAAAGGAGCTGGCATCTCACTCTCTTTGAATCTTTATCATGCTAGGATTAGCAGGAAAAAGCAAAAAATTTCAGAATTGCACCTTGCAATGTGGAGATATTACTGTTTGTGCATTTACAATATTCATTGATTTTTGCCATTGAAAAACGTCCAGAAATGTTTGAAGCTACTGACTGAATGAAAGGAGCTGGCATCTCACTCTCTTTGAATCTTCTTTATCATGCTATAGGATTAGCAGGAAAAAGCAAAAAATTTCAGAATTGCACCTTGCAATGTGGAGATATTACTGTTTGTGCATTTACAATATTCATTGATTTTTGCCATTGAAAAACGTCCAGAAATGTTTGAAGCTACTGACTGAATGAAAGGAGCTGGCATCTCACTCTCTTTGAATCTTCTTTATCATGCTAGGATTAGCAGGAAAAAGCAAAAAATTTCAGAATTGCACCTTGCAATGTGGAGATATTACTGTTTGTGCATTTACAATATTCATTGATTTTTGCCATTGAAAAACATGTTTTTCATATACCAGGAATGTTTGAAGCTACTGACTGAATGAAAGGAGCTGGCATCTCACTCTCTTTGAATCTTCTTTATCCTGCTAGGATTAGCAGGAAAAAGCAAAAAATTTCAGAATTGCACCTTGCAATGTGGAGATATTACTGTTTGTGCATTTACAATATTCATTGATTTTTGCCATTGAAAAACGTCCAGAAATGTTTGAAGCTACTGACTGAATGAAAGGAGCTGGCATCTCACTCTCTTTGAATCTTCTTTATCATGCTAGGATTAGCAGGAAAAAGCAAGAAATTTCAGAATTGCACCTTGCAATGTGGAGATATTACTGTTTGTGCATTTACAATATTCATTGATTTTTGCCATTGAAAAACGTCCAGAAATGTTTGAAGCTACTGACTGAATGAAAGGAGCTGGCATCTCACTCTCTTTGAATCTTCTTTATCATGCTAGGATTAGCAGGAAAAAGCAAAAAATTTCAGAATTGCACCTTGCAATGTGGAGATATTACTGTTTGTGCATTTACAATATTCATTGATTTTTGCCATTGAAAAACATGTTTTTCATATACCAGGAATGTTTGAAGCTACTGACTGAATGAAAGGAGCTGGCATCTCACTCTCTTTGAATCTTCTTTATCCTGCTAGGATTAGCAGGAAAAAGCAAAAAATTTCAGAATTGCACCTTGCAATGTGGAGATATTACTGTTTGTGCATTTACAATATTCATTGATTTTTGCCATTGAAAAACGTCCAGAAATGTTTGAAGCTACTGACTGAATGAAAGGAGCTGGCATCTCACTCTCTTTGAATCTTCTTTATCATGCTAGGATTAGCAGGAAAAAGCAAGAAATTTCAGAATTGCACCTTGCAATGTGGAGATATTACTGTTTGTGCATTTACAATATTCATTGATTTTTGCCATTGAAAAACATGTTTTTCATATACCAGAAATGTTTGAAGCTACTGACTGAATGAAAGGAGCTGGCATCTCACTCTCTTTGAATCTTCTTTATCCTGCTAGGATTAGCAGGAAAAAGCAAAAAATTTCAGAATTGCACCTTGCAATGTGGAGATATTACTGTTTGTGCATTTACAATATTCATTGATTTTTGCCATTGAAAAACGTCCAGAAATGTTTGAAGCTACTGACTGAATGAAAGGAGCTGGCATCTCACTCTCTTTGAATCTTCTTTATCATGCTAGGATTAGCAGGAAAAAGCAAGAAATTTCAGAATTGCACCTTGCAATGTGGAGATATTACTGTTTGTGCATTTACAATATTCATTGATTTTTGCCATTGAAAAACGTCCAGAAATGTTTGAAGCTACTGACTGAATGAAAGGAGCTGGCATCTCACTCTCTTTGAATCTTCTTTATCATGCTAGGATTAACAGGAAAAAGCAAAAAATTTCAGAATTGCACCTTGCAATGTGGAGATATTACTGTTTGTGCATTTACAATATTCATTGATTTTTGCCATTGAAAAACGTCCAGAAATGTTTGAAGCTACTGACTGAATGAAAGGAGCTGGCATCTCACTCTCTTTGAATCTTCTTTATCATGCTAGGATTAGCAGGAAAAAGCAAAAAATTTCAGAATTGCACCTTGCAATGTGGAGATATTACTGTTTGTGCATTTACAATATTCATTGATTTTTGCCATTGAAAAACATGTTTTTCATATACCAGAAATGTTTGAAGCTACTGACTGAATGAAAGGAGCTGGCATCTCACTCTCTTTGAATCTTCTTTATCATGCTAGGATTAGCAGGAAAAAGCAAAAAATTTCAGAATTGCACCTTGCAATGTGGAGATATTACTGTTTGTGCATTTACAATATTCATTGATTTTTGCCATTGAAAAACATGTTTTTCATATACCAGAAATGTTTGAAGCTACTGACTGAATGAAAGGAGCTGGCATCTCACTGTCTTTGAATCTTCTTTATCATGCTAGGATTAGCAGGAAAAAGCAAAAAATTTCAAAATTGCACCTTGCAATGTGGAGATATTACTGTTTGTGCATTTACAATATTCATTGATTTTTGCCATTGAAAAACGTCCAGAAATGTTTGAAGCTACTGACTGAATGAAAGGAGCTGGCATCTCACTCTCTTTGAATCTTCTTTATCCTGCTAGGATTAGCAGGAAAAAGCAAAAAATTTCAGAATTGCACCTTGCAATGTGGAGATATTACTGTTTGTGCATTTACAATATTCATTGATTTTTGCCATTGAAAAACATGTTTTTCATATACCAGAAATGTTTGAAGCTACTGACTGAATGAAAGGAGCTGGCATCTCACTCTCTTTGAATCTTCTTTATCATGCTAGGATTAGCAGGAAAAAGCAAAAAATTTCAGAATTGCACCTTGCAATGTGGAGATATTACTGTTTGTGCATTTACAATATTCATTGATTTTTGCCATTGAAAAACATGTTTTTCATATACCAGGAATGTTTGAAGCTACTGACTGAATGAAAGGAGCTGGCATCTCACTCTCTTTGAATCTTCTTTATCCTGCTAGGATTAGCAGGAAAAAGCAAAAAATTTCAGAATTGCACCTTGCAATGTGGAGATATTACTGTTTGTGCATTTACAATATTCATTGATTTTTGCCATTGAAAAACGTCCAGAAATGTTTGAAGCTACTGACTGAATGAAAGGAGCTGGCATCTCACTCTCTTTGAATCTTCTTTATCATGCTAGGATTAGCAGGAAAAAGCAAGAAATTTCAGAATTGCACCTTGCAATGTGGAGATATTACTGTTTGTGCATTTACAATATTCATTGATTTTTGCCATTGAAAAACATGTTTTTCATATACCAGAAATGTTTGAAGCTACTGACTGAATGAAAGGAGCTGGCATCTCACTCTCTTTGAATCTTCTTTATCCTGCTAGGATTAGCAGGAAAAAGCAAAAAATTTCAGAATTGCACCTTGCAATGTGGAGATATTACTGTTTGTGCATTTACAATATTCATTGATTTTTGCCATTGAAAAACGTCCAGAAATGTTTGAAGCTACTGACTGAATGAAAGGAGCTGGCATCTCACTCTCTTTGAATCTTCTTTATCATGCTAGGATTAGCAGGAAAAAGCAAGAAATTTCAGAATTGCACCTTGCAATGTGGAGATATTACTGTTTGTGCATTTACAATATTCATTGATTTTTGCCATTGAAAAACGTCCAGAAATGTTTGAAGCTACTGACTGAATGAAAGGAGCTGGCATCTCACTCTCTTTGAATCTTCTTTATCATGCTAGGATTAACAGGAAAAAGCAAAAAATTTCAGAATTGCACCTTGCAATGTGGAGATATTACTGTTTGTGCATTTACAATATTCATTGATTTTTGCCATTGAAAAACGTCCAGAAATGTTTGAAGCTACTGACTGAATGAAAGGAGCTGGCATCTCACTCTCTTTGAATCTTCTTTATCATGCTAGGATTAGCAGGAAAAAGCAAAAAATTTCAGAATTGCACCTTGCAATGTGGAGATATTACTGTTTGTGCATTTACAATATTCATTGATTTTTGCCATTGAAAAACATGTTTTTCATATACCAGAAATGTTTGAAGCTACTGACTGAATGAAAGGAGCTGGCATCTCACTCTCTTTGAATCTTCTTTATCATGCTAGGATTAGCAGGAAAAAGCAAAAAATTTCAGAATTGCACCTTGCAATGTGGAGATATTACTGTTTGTGCATTTACAATATTTGAAAAACATGTTTTTCATATACCAGAAATGTTTGAAGCTACTGACTGAATGAAAGGAGCTGGCATCTCACTGTCTTTGAATCTTCTTTATCATGCTAGGATTAGCAGGAAAAAGCAAAAAATTTCAGAATTGCACCTTGCAATGTGGAGATATTACTGTTTGTGCATTTACAATATTCATTGATTTTTGCCAGAGAGATTTGAAAAACATGTTTTCCAGAAATGTTTGAAGCTACTGACTGAATGAAAGGAGCTGGCATCTCACTCTCTTTGAATCTTCTTTATCCTGCTAGGATTAGCAGGAAAAAGCAAAAAATTTCAGAATTGCACCTTGCAATGTGGAGATATTACTGTTTGTGCATTTACAATATTCATTGATTTTTGCCATTGAAAAACATGTTTTTCATATACCAGAAATGTTTGAAGCTACTGACTGAATGAAAGGAGCTGGCATCTCACTCTCTTTGAATCTTCTTTATCATGCTAGGATTAGCAGGAAAAAGCAAAAAATTTCAGAATTGCACCTTGCAATGTGGAGATATTACTGTTTGTGCATTTACAATATTCATTGATTTTTGCCATTGAAAAACATGTTTTTCATATACCAGAAATGTTTGAAGCTACTGACTGAATGAAAGGAGCTGGCATCTCACTCTCTTTGAATCTTCTTTATCATGCTAGGATTAGCAGGAAAAAGCAAAAAATTTCAGAATTGCACCTTGCAATGTGGAGATATTACTGTTTGTGCATTTACAATATTCATTGATTTTTGCCATTGAAAAACATGTTTTTCATATACCAGGAATGTTTGAAGCTACTGACTGAATGAAAGGAGCTGGCATCTCACTCTCTTTGAATCTTCTTTATCCTGCTAGGATTAGCAGGAAAAAGCAAAAAATTTCAGAATTGCACCTTGCAATGTGGAGATATTACTGTTTGTGCATTTACAATATTCATTGATTTTTGCCATTGAAAAACGTCCAGAAATGTTTGAAGCTACTGACTGAATGAAAGGAGCTGGCATCTCACTCTCTTTGAATCTTCTTTATCATGCTAGGATTAGCAGGAAAAAGCAAAAAATTTCAGAATTGCACCATGCAATGTGGAGATATTACTGTTTGTGCATTTACAATATTCATTGATTTTTGCCATTGAAAAACGTCCAGAAATGTTTGAAGCTACTGACTGAATGAAAGGAGCTGGCATCTCACTCTCTTTGAATCTTCTTTATCATGCTAGGATTAGCAGGAAAAAGCAAAAAATTTCAGAATTGCACCTTGCAATGTGGAGATATTACTGTTTGTGCATTTACAATATTCATTGATTTTTGCCATTGAAAAACATCATGTTATTCATATACCAGAAATGTTTGAAGCTACTGACTGAATGAAAGGAGCTGGCATCTCACTCTCTTTGAATCTTCTTTATCATACTAGGATTAACAGGAAAAAGCAAAAAATTTCAGAATTGCACCTTGCAATGTGGAGATATTACTGTTTGTGCATTTACAATATTCATTGATTTTTGCCATTGAAAAACGTCCAGAAATGTTTGAAGCTACTGACTGAATGAAAGGAGCTGGCATCTCACTCTCTTTGAATCTTCTTTATCATGCTAGGATTAGCAGGAAAAAGCAAAAAATTTCAGAATTGCACCTTGCAATGTGGAAATATTACTGTTTGTGCATTTACAATATTCATTGATTTTTGCCATTGAAAAACATGTTTTTCATATACCAGAAATGTTTGAAGCTACTGACTGAATGAAAGGAGCTGGCATCTCACTCTCTTTGAATCTTCTTTATCATGCTAGGATTAGCAGGAAAAAGCAAAAAATTTCAGAATTGCACCTTGCAATGTGGAGATATTACTGTTTGTGCATTTACAATATTCATTGATTTTTGCCATTGAAAAACGTTTTTCATATACCAGAAATGTTTGAAGCTACTGACTGAATGAAAGGAGCTGGCATCTCACTCTCTTTGAATCTTCTTTATCATGCTAGGATTAGCAGGAAAAAGCAAAAAATTTCAGAATTGCACCTTGCAATGTGGAGATATTACTGTTTGTGCATTTACAATATTCATTGATTTTTGCCATTGAAAAACATGTTTTTCATATACCAGAAATGTTTGAAGCTACTGACTGAATGAAAGGAGCTGGCATCTCACTCTCTTTGAATCTTCTTTATCATGCTAGGATTAGCAGGAAAAAGCAAAAAATTTCAGAATTGCACCTTGCAATGTGGAGATATTACTGTTTGTGCATTTACAATATTCATTGATTTTTGCCATTGAAAAACATGTTTTTCATATACCAGAAATGTTTGAAGCTACTGACTGAATGAAAGGAGCTGGCATCTCACTCTCTTTGAATCTTCTTTATCATGCTAGGATTAGCAGGAAAAAGCAAAAAATTTCAGAATTGCACCTTGCAATGTGGAGATATTACTGTTTGTGCATTTACAATATTCATTGATTTTTGCCATTGAAAAACATGTTTTTCATATACCAGAAATGTTTGAAGCTACTGACTGAATGAAAGGAGCTGGCATCTCACTCTCTTTGAATCTTCTTTATCCTGCTAGGATTAGCAGGAAAAAGCAAAAAATTTCAGAATTGCACCTTGCAATGTGGAGATATTACTGTTTGTGCATTTACAATATTCATTGATTTTTGCCATTGAAAAACATGTTTTTCATATACCAGAAATGTTTGAAGCTACTGACTGAATGAAAGGAGCTGGCATCTCACTCTCTTTGAATCTTCTTTATCATGCTAGGATTAGCAGGAAAAAGCAAAAAATTTCAGAATTGCACCTTGCAATGTGGAGATATTACTGTTTGTGCATTTACAATATTCATTGATTTTTGCCATTGAAAAACATGTTTTTCATATACCAGAAATGTTTGAAGCTACTGACTGAATGAAAGGAGCTGGCATCTCACTCTCTTTGAATCTTCTTTATCATGCTAGGATTAGCAGGAAAAAGCAAAAAATTTCAGAATTGCACCTTGCAATGTGGAGATATTACTGTTTGTGCATTTACAATATTCATTGATTTTTGCCATTGAAAAACATGTTTTTCATATACCAGGAATGTTTGAAGCTACTGACTGAATGAAAGGAGCTGGCATCTCACTCTCTTTGAATCTTCTTTATCCTGCTAGGATTAGCAGGAAAAAGCAAAAAATTTCAGAATTGCACCTTGCAATGTGGAGATATTACTGTTTGTGCATTTACAATATTCATTGATTTTTGCCATTGAAAAACGTCCAGAAATGTTTGAAGCTACTGACTGAATGAAAGGAGCTGGCATCTCACTCTCTTTGAATCTTCTTTATCATGCTAGGATTAGCAGGAAAAAGCAAAAAATTTCAGAATTGCACCATGCAATGTGGAGATATTACTGTTTGTGCATTTACAATATTCATTGATTTTTGCCATTGAAAAACGTCCAGAAATGTTTGAAGCTACTGACTGAATGAAAGGAGCTGGCATCTCACTCTCTTTGAATCTTCTTTATCATGCTAGGATTAGCAGGAAAAAGCAAAAAATTTCAGAATTGCACCTTGCAATGTGGAGATATTACTGTTTGTGCATTTACAATATTCATTGATTTTTGCCATTGAAAAACATCATGTTATTCATATACCAGAAATGTTTGAAGCTACTGACTGAATGAAAGGAGCTGGCATCTCACTCTCTTTGAATCTTCTTTATCATGCTAGGATTAACAGGAAAAAGCAAAAAATTTCAGAATTGCACCTTGCAATGTGGAGATATTACTGTTTGTGCATTTACAATATTCATTGATTTTTGCCATTGAAAAACGTCCAGAAATGTTTGAAGCTACTGACTGAATGAAAGGAGCTGGCATCTCACTCTCTTTGAATCTTCTTTATCATGCTAGGATTAGCAGGAAAAAGCAAAAAATTTCAGAATTGCACCTTGCAATGTGGAAATATTACTGTTTGTGCATTTACAATATTCATTGATTTTTGCCATTGAAAAACATGTTTTTCATATACCAGAAATGTTTGAAGCTACTGACTGAATGAAAGGAGCTGGCATCTCACTCTCTTTGAATCTTCTTTATCATGCTAGGATTAGCAGGAAAAAGCAAAAAATTTCAGAATTGCACCTTGCAATGTGGAGATATTACTGTTTGTGCATTTACAATATTCATTGATTTTTGCCATTGAAAAACGTTTTTCATATACCAGAAATGTTTGAAGCTACTGACTGAATGAAAGGAGCTGGCATCTCACTCTCTTTGAATCTTCTTTATCATGCTAGGATTAGCAGGAAAAAGCAAAAAATTTCAGAATTGCACCTTGCAATGTGGAGATATTACTGTTTGTGCATTTACAATATTCATTGATTTTTGCCATTGAAAAACATGTTTTTCATATACCAGAAATGTTTGAAGCTACTGACTGAATGAAAGGAGCTGGCATCTCACTCTCTTTGAATCTTCTTTATCATGCTAGGATTAGCAGGAAAAAGCAAAAAATTTCAGAATTGCACCTTGCAATGTGGAGATATTACTGTTTGTGCATTTACAATATTCATTGATTTTTGCCATTGAAAAACATGTTTTTCATATACCAGAAATGTTTGAAGCTACTGACTGAATGAAAGGAGCTGGCATCTCACTCTCTTTGAATCTTCTTTATCATGCTAGGATTAGCAGGAAAAAGCAAAAAATTTCAGAATTGCACCTTGCAATGTGGAGATATTACTGTTTGTGCATTTACAATATTCATTGATTTTTGCCATTGAAAAACATGTTTTTCATATACCAGAAATGTTTGAAGCTACTGACTGAATGAAAGGAGCTGGCATCTCACTCTCTTTGAATCTTCTTTATCATGCTAGGATTAGCAGGAAAAAGCAAAAAATTTCAGAATTGCACCTTGCAATGTGGAGATATTACTGTTTGTGCATTTACAATATTCATTGATTTTTGCCATTGAAAAACATGTTTTTCATATACCAGAAATGTTTGAAGCTACTGACTGAATGAAAGGAGCTGGCATCTGACTCTCTTTGAATCTTCTTTATCCTGCTAGGATTAGCAGGAAAAAGCAAAAAATTTCAGAATTGCACCTTGCAATGTGGAGATATTACTGTTTGTGCATTTACAATATTCATTGATTTTTGCCATTGAAAAACGTCCAGAAATGTTTGAAGCTACTGACTGAATGAAAGGAGCTGGCATCTCACTCTCTTTGAATCTTCTTTATCATGCTAGGATTAGCAGGAAAAAGCAAAAAATTTCAGAATTGCACCTTGCAATGTGGAGATATTACTGTTTGTGCATTTACAATATTCATTGATTTTTGCCATTGAAAAACGTCCAGAAATGTTTGAAGCTACTGACTGAATGGAAGGAGCTGGCATCTCACTCTCTTTGAATCTTCTTTATCATGCTAGGATTAGCAGGAAAAAGCAAAAAATTTCAGAATTGCACCTTGCAATGTGGAGATATTACTGTTTGTGCATTTACAATATTCATTGATTTTTGCCATTGAAAAACATCATGTTATTCATATACCAGAAATGTTTGAAGCTACTGACTGAATGAAAGGAGCTGGCATCTCACTCTCTTTGAATCTTCTTTATCATGCTAGGATTAGCAGGAAAAAGCAAAAAATTTCAGAATTGCACCTTGCAATGTGGAAATATTACTGTTTGTGCATTTACAATATTCATTGATTTTTGCCATTGAAAAACATGTTTTTCATATACCAGAAATGTTTGAAGCTACTGACTGAATGAAAGGAGCTGGCATCTCACTCTCTTTGAATCTTCTTTATCATGCTAGGATTAGCAGGAAAAAGCAAAAAATTTCAGAATTGCACCTTGCAATGTGGAGATATTACTGTTTGTGCATTTACAATATTCATTGATTTTTGCCATTGAAAAACGTTTTTCATATACCAGAAATGTTTGAAGCTACTGACTGAATGAAAGGAGCTGGCATCTCACTCTCTTTGAATCTTCTTTATCATGCTAGGATTAGCAGGAAAAAGCAAAAAATTTCAGAATTGCACCTTGCAATGTGGAGATATTACTGTTTGTGCATTTACAATATTCATTGATTTTTGCCATTGAAAAACATGTTTTTCATATACCAGAAATGTTTGAAGCTACTGACTGAATGAAAGGAGCTGGCATCTCACTCTCTTTGAATCTTCTTTATCATGCTAGGATTAGCAGGAAAAAGCAAAAAATTTCAGAATTGCACCTTGCAATGTGGAGATATTACTGTTTGTGCATTTACAATATTCATTGATTTTTGCCATTGAAAAACATGTTTTTCATATACCAGAAATGTTTGAAGCTACTGACTGAATGAAAGGAGCTGGCATCTCACTCTCTTTGAATCTTTATCATGCTAGGATTAGCAGGAAAAAGCAAAAAATTTCAGAATTGCACCTTGCAATGTGGAGATATTACTGTTTGTGCATTTACAATATTCATTGATTTTTGCCATTGAAAAACATGTTTTTCATATACCAGAAATGTTTGAAGCTACTGACTGAAAGGAGCTGGCATCTTACTCTCTTTGAATCTTCTTTATCATGCTAGGATTAACAGGAAAAAGCAAAAAATTTCAGAATTGCACCTTGCAATGTGGAGATATTACTGTTTGTGCATTTACAATATTCATTGATTTTTGCCATTGAAAAACGTCCAGAAATGTTTGAAGCTACTGACTGAATGAAAGGAGCTGGCATCTCACTCTCTTTGAATCTTCTTTATCATGCTAGGATTAGCAGGAAAAAGCAAAAAATTTCAGAATTGCACCTTGCAATGTGGAGATATTACTGTTTGTGCATTTACAATATTCATTGATTTTTGCCATTGAAAAACATGTTTTTCATATACCAGAAATGTTTGAAGCTACTGACTGAATGAAAGGAGCTGGCATCTCACTCTCTTTGAATCTTCTTTATCCTGCTAGGATTAGCAGGAAAAAGCAAAAAATTTCAGAATTGCACCTTGCAATGTGGAGATATTACTGTTTGTGCATTTACAATATTCATTGATTTTTGCCATTGAAAAACGTCCAGAAATGTTTGAAGCTACTGACTGAATGAAAGGAGCTGGCATCTCACTCTCTTTGAATCTTCTTTATCATGCTATAGGATTAGCAGGAAAAAGCAAAAAATTTCAGAATTGCACCTTGCAATGTGGAGATATTACTGTTTGTGCATTTACAATATTCATTGATTTTTGCCATTGAAAAACGTCCAGAAATGTTTGAAGCTACTGACTGAATGAAAGGAGCTGGCATCTCACTCTCTTTGAATCTTCTTTATCATGCTAGGATTAGCAGGAAAAAGCAAAAAATTTCAGAATTGCACCTTGCAATGTGGAGATATTACTGTTTGTGCATTTACAATATTCATTGATTTTTGCCATTGAAAAACATCATGTTATTCATATACCAGAAATGTTTGAAGCTACTGACTGAATGAAAGGAGCTGGCATCTCACTCTCTTTGAATCTTCTTTATCATGCTAGGATTAACAGGAAAAAGCAAAAAATTTCAGAATTGCACCTTGCAATGTGGAGATATTACTGTTTGTGCATTTACAATATTCATTGATTTTTGCCATTGAAAAACGTCCAGAAATGTTTGAAGCTACTGACTGAATGAAAGGAGCTGGCATCTCACTCTCTTTGAATCTTCTTTATCATGCTAGGATTAGCAGGAAAAAGCAAAAAATTTCAGAATTGCACCTTGCAATGTGGAAATATTACTGTTTGTGCATTTACAATATTCATTGATTTTTGCCATTGAAAAACATGTTTTTCATATACCAGAAATGTTTGAAGCTACTGACTGAATGAAAGGAGCTGGCATCTCACTCTCTTTGAATCTTCTTTATCATGCTAGGATTAGCAGGAAAAAGCAAAAAATTTCAGAATTGCACCTTGCAATGTGGAGATATTACTGTTTGTGCATTTACAATATTCATTGATTTTTGCCATTGAAAAACGTTTTTCATATACCAGAAATGTTTGAAGCTACTGACTGAATGAAAGGAGCTGGCATCTCACTCTCTTTGAATCTTCTTTATCATGCTAGGATTAGCAGGAAAAAGCAAACAATTTCAGAATTGCACCTTGCAATGTGGAGATATTACTGTTTGTGCATTTACAATATTCATTGATTTTTGCCATTGAAAAACGTTTTTCATATACCACAAATGTTTGAAGCTACTGACTGAATGAAAGGAGCTGGCATCTCACTCTCTTTGAATCTTCTTTATCATGCTAGGATTAGCAGGAAAAAGCAAAAAATTTCAGAATTGCACCTTGCAATGTGGAGATATTACTGTTTGTGCATTTACAATATTCATTGATTTTTGCCATTGAAAAACATGTTTTTCATATACCAGAAATGTTTGAAGCTACTGACTGAATGAAAGGAGCTGGCATCTCACTCTCTTTGAATCTTCTTTATCATGCTAGGATTAGCAGGAAAAAGCAAAAAATTTCAGAATTGCACCTTGCAATGTGGAGATATTACTGTTTGTGCATTTACAATATTCATTGATTTTTGCCATTGAAAAACATGTTTTTCATATACCAGAAATGTTTGAAGCTACTGACTGAATGAAAGGAGCTGGCATCTCACTCTCTTTGAATCTTCTTTATCATGCTAGGATTAACAGGAAAAAGCAAAAAATTTCAGAATTGCACCTTGCAATGTGGAGATATTACTGTTTGTGCATTTACAATATTCATTGATTTTTGCCATTGAAAAACGTCCAGAAATGTTTGAAGCTACTGACTGAATGAAAGGAGCTGGCATCTCACTCTCTTTGAATCTTCTTTATCATGCTAGGATTAGCAGGAAAAAGCAAAAAATTTCAGAATTGCACCTTGCAATGTGGAGATATTACTGTTTGTGCATTTACAATATTCATTGATTTTTGCCATTGAAAAACATGTTTTTCATATACCAGAAATGTTTGAAGCTACTGACTGAATGAAAGGAGCTGGCATCTCACTCTCTTTGAATCTTCTTTATCCTGCTAGGATTAGCAGGAAAAAGCAAAAAATTTCAGAATTGCACCTTGCAATGTGGAGATATTACTGTTTGTGCATTTACAATATTCATTGATTTTTGCCATTGAAAAACGTCCAGAAATGTTTGAAGCTACTGACTGAATGAAAGGAGCTGGCATCTCACTCTCTTTGAATCTTCTTTATCATGCTAGGATTAGCAGGAAAAAGCAAAAAATTTCAGAATTGCACCTTGCAATGTGGAGATATTACTGTTTGTGCATTTACAATATTCATTGATTTTTGCCATTGAAAAACGTCCAGAAATGTTTGAAGCTACTGACTGAATGAAAGGAGCTGGCATCTCACTCTCTTTGAATCTTCTTTATCATGCTAGGATTAGCAGGAAAAAGCAAAAAATTTCAGAATTGCACCTTGCAATGTGGAGATATTACTGTTTGTGCATTTACAATATTCATTGATTTTTGCCATTGAAAAACATCATGTTATTCATATACCAGAAATGTTTGAAGCTACTGACTGAATGAAAGGAGCTGGCATCTCACTCTCTTTGAATCTTCTTTATCATGCTAGGATTAACAGGAAAAAGCAAAAAATTTCAGAATTGCACCTTGCAATGTGGAGATATTACTGTTTGTGCATTTACAATATTCATTGATTTTTGCCATTGAAAAACATCCAGAAATGTTTGAAGCTACTGACTGAATGAAAGGAGCTGGCATCTCACTCTCTTTGAATCTTCTTTATCATGCTAGGATTAGCAGGAAAAAGCAAAAAATTTCAGAATTGCACCTTGCAATGTGGAGATATTACTGTTTGTGCATTTACAATATTCATTGATTTTTGCCATTGAAAAACATCATGTTATTCATATACCAGAAATGTTTGAAGCTACTGACTGAATGAAAGGAGCTGGCATCTCACTCTCTTTGAATCTTCTTTATCATGCTAGGATTAACAGGAAAAAGCAAAAAATTTCAGAATTGCACCTTGCAATGTGGAGATATTACTGTTTGTGCATTTACAATATTCATTGATTTTTGCCATTGAAAAACATCATGTTATTCATATACCAGAAATGTTTGAAGCTACTGACTGAATGAAAGGAGCTGGCATCTCACTCTCTTTGAATCTTCTTTATCATGCTAGGATTAACAGGAAAAAGCAAAAAATTTCAGAATTGCACCTTGCAATGTGGAGATATTACTGTTTGTGCATTTACAATATTCATTGATTTTTGCCATTGAAAAACGTCCAGAAATGTTTGAAGCTACTGACTGAATGAAAGGAGCTGGCATCTCACTCTCTTTGAATCTTTATCATGGTAGGATTAGCAGGAAAAAGCAAAAAATTTCAGAATTGCACCTTGCAATGTGGAAATATTACTGTTTGTGCATTTACAATATTCATTGATTTTTGCCATTGAAAAACATGTTTTTCATATACCAGAAATGTTTGAAGCTACTGACTGAATGAAAGGAGCTGGCATCTCACTCTCTTTGAATCTTCTTTATCATGCTAGGATTAGCAGGAAAAAGCAAAAAATTTCAGAATTGCACCTTGCAATGTGGAGATATTACTGTTTGTGCATTTACAATATTCATTGATTTTTGCCATTGAAAAACATGTTTTTCATATACCAGAAATGTTTGAAGCTACTGACTGAATGAAAGGAGCTGGCATCTCACTCTCTTTGAATCTTCTTTATCATGCTAGGATTAGCAGGAAAAAGCAAAAAATTTCAGAATTGCACCTTGCAATGTGGAGATATTACTGTTTGTGCATTTACAATATTCATTGATTTTTGCCATTGAAAAACATGTTTTTCATATACCAGGAATGTTTGAAGCTACTGACTGAATGAAAGGAGCTGGCATCTCACTCTCTTTGAATCTTCTTTATCCTGCTAGGATTAGCAGGAAAAAGCAAAAAATTTCAGAATTGCACCTTGCAATGTGGAGATATTACTGTTTGTGCATTTACAATATTCATTGATTTTTGCCATTGAAAAACGTTTTTCATATACCAGAAATGTTTGAAGCTACTGACTGAATGAAAGGAGCTGGCATCTCACTCTCTTTGAATCTTCTTTATCATGCTAGGATTAGCAGGAAAAAGCAAAAAATTTCAGAATTGCACCTTGCAATGTGGAGATATTACTGTTTGTGCATTTACAATATTCATTGATTTTTGCCATTGAAAAACGTCCAGAAATGTTTGAAGCTACTGACTGAATGAAAGGAGCTGGCATCTCACTCTCTTTGAATCTTCTTTATCATGCTAGGATTAGCAGGAAAAAGCAAAAAATTTCAGAATTGCACCTTGCAATGTGGAGATATTACTGTTTGTGCATTTACAATATTCATTGATTTTTGCCATTGAAAAACATGTTTTTCATATACCAGAAATGTTTGAAGCTACTGACTGAATGAAAGGAGCTGGCATCTCACTCTCTTTGAATCTTCTTTATCATGCTAGGATTAACAGGAAAAAGCAAAAAATTTCAGAATTGCACCTTGCAATGTGGAGATATTACTGTTTGTGCATTTACAATATTCATTGATTTTTGCCATTGAAAAACGTCCAGAAATGTTTGAAGCTACTGACTGAATGAAAGGAGCTGGCATCTCACTCTCTTTGAATCTTCTTTATCATGCTAGGATTAGCAGGAAAAAGCAAAAAATTTCAGAATTGCACCTTGCAATGTGGAGATATTACTGTTTGTGCATTTACAATATTCATTGATTTTTGCCATTGAAAAACATCATGTTATTCATATACCAGAAATGTTTGAAGCTACTGACTGAATGAAAGGAGCTGGCATCTCACTCTCTTTGAATCTTCTTTATCATGCTAGGATTAACAGGAAAAAGCAAAAAATTTCAGAATTGCACCTTGCAATGTGGAGATATTACTGTTTGTGCATTTACAATATTCATTGATTTTTGCCATTGAAAAACGTCCAGAAATGTTTGAAGCTACTGACTGAATGAAAGGAGCTGGCATCTCACTCTCTTTGAATCTTTATCATGCTAGGATTAGCAGGAAAAAGCAAAAAATTTCAGAATTGCACCTTGCAATGTGGAAATATTACTGTTTGTGCATTTACAATATTCATTGATTTTTGCCATTGAAAAACATGTTTTTCATATACCAGAAATGTTTGAAGCTACTGACTGAATGAAAGGAGCTGGCATCTCACTCTCTTTGAATCTTCTTTATCATGCTAGGATTAGCAGGAAAAAGCAAAAAATTTCAGAATTGCACCTTGCAATGTGGAGATATTACTGTTTGTGCATTTACAATATTCATTGATTTTTGCCATTGAAAAACGTTTTTCATATACCAGAAATGTTTGAAGCTACTGACTGAATTAAAGGAGCTGGCATCTCACTCTCTTTGAATCTTCTTTATCATGCTAGGATTAGCAGGAAAAAGCAAAAAATTTCAGAATTGCACCTTGCAATGTGGAGATATTACTGTTTGTGCATTTACAATATTCATTGATTTTTGCCATTGAAAAACATGTTTTTCATATACCAGGAATGTTTGAAGCTACTGACTGAATGAAAGGAGCTGGCATCTCACTCTCTTTGAATCTTCTTTATCCTGCTAGGATTAGCAGGAAAAAGCAAAAAATTTCAGAATTGCACCTTGCAATGTGGAGATATTACTGTTTGTGCATTTACAATATTCATTGATTTTTGCCATTGAAAAACGTCCAGAAATGTTTGAAGCTACTGACTGAATGAAAGGAGCTGGCATCTCACTCTCTTTGAATCTTCTTTATCATGCTAGGATTAGCAGGAAAAAGCAAAAAATTTCAGAATTGCACCTTGCAATGTGGAGATATTACTGTTTGTGCATTTACAATATTCATTGATTTTTGCCATTGAAAAACGTCCAGAAATGTTTGAAGCTACTGACTGAATGAAAGGAGCTGGCATCTCACTCTCTTTGAATCTTCTTTATCATGCTAGGATTAGCAGGAAAAAGCAAAAAATTTCAGAATTGCACCTTGCAATGTGGAGATATTACTGTTTGTGCATTTACAATATTCATTGATTTTTGCCATTGAAAAACGTTTTTCATATACCAGAAATGTTTGAAGCTACTGACTGAATGAAAGGAGCTGGCATCTCACTCTCTTTGAATCTTCTTTATCATGCTAGGATTAGCAGGAAAAAGCAAAAAATTTCAGAATTGCACCTTGCAATGTGGAGATATTACTGTTTGTGCATTTACAATATTCATTGATTTTTGCCATTGAAAAACGTCCAGAAATGTTTGAAGCTACTGACTGAATGAAAGGAGCTGGCATCTCACTCTCTTTGAATCTTCTTTATCATGCTAGGATTAGCAGGAAAAAGCAAAAAATTTCAGAATTGCACCTTGCAATGTGGAGATATTACTGTTTGTGCATTTACAATATTCATTGATTTTTGCCATTGAAAAACGTCCAGAAATGTTTGAAGCTACTGACTGAATGAAAGGAGCTGGCATCTCACTCTCTTTGAATCTTCTTTATCATGCTAGGATTAGCAGGAAAAAGCAAAAAATTTCAGAATTGCACCTTGCAATGTGGAGATATTACTGTTTGTGCATTTACAATATTCATTGATTTTTGCCATTGAAAAACATCATGTTATTCATATACCAGAAATGTTTGAAGCTACTGACTGAATGAAAGGAGCTGGCATCTCACTCTCTTTGAATCTTCTTTATCATGCTAGGATTAACAGGAAAAAGCAAAAAATTTCAGAATTGCACCTTGCAATGTGGAGATATTACTGTTTGTGCATTTACAATATTCATTGATTTTTGCCATTGAAAAACGTCCAGAAATGTTTGAAGCTACTGACTGAATGAAAGGAGCTGGCATCTCACTCTCTTTGAATCTTCTTTATCATGCTAGGATTAGCAGGAAAAAGCAAAAAATTTCAGAATTGCACCTTGCAATGTGGAGATATTACTGTTTGTGCATTTACAATATTCATTGATTTTTGCCATTGAAAAACATCATGTTATTCATATACCAGAAATGTTTGAAGCTACTGACTGAATGAAAGGAGCTGGCATCTCACTCTCTTTGAATCTTCTTTATCATGCTAGGATTAACAGGAAAAAGCAAAAAATTTCAGAATTGCACCTTGCAATGTGGAGATATTACTGTTTGTGCATTTACAATATTCATTGATTTTTGCCATTGAAAAACATCATGTTATTCATATACCAGAAATGTTTGAAGCTACTGACTGAATGAAAGGAGCTGGCATCTCACTCTCTTTGAATCTTCTTTATCATGCTAGGATTAACAGGAAAAAGCAAAAAATTTCAGAATTGCACCTTGCAATGTGGAGATATTACTGTTTGTGCATTTACAATATTCATTGATTTTTGCCATTGAAAAACGTCCAGAAATGTTTGAAGCTACTGACTGAATGAAAGGAGCTGGCATCTCACTCTCTTTGAATCTTTATCATGCTAGGATTAGCAGGAAAAAGCAAAAAATTTCAGAATTGCACCTTGCAATGTGGAAATATTACTGTTTGTGCATTTACAATATTCATTGATTTTTGCCATTGAAAAACATGTTTTTCATATACCAGAAATGTTTGAAGCTACTGACTGAATGAAAGGAGCTGGCATCTCACTCTCTTTGAATCTTCTTTATCATGCTAGGATTAGCAGGAAAAAGCAAAAAATTTCAGAATTGCACCTTGCAATGTGGAGATATTACTGTTTGTGCATTTACAATATTCATTGATTTTTGCCATTGAAAAACATGTTTTTCATATACCAGAAATGTTTGAAGCTACTGACTGAATGAAAGGAGCTGGCATCTCACTCTCTTTGAATCTTCTTTATCATGCTAGGATTAGCAGGAAAAAGCAAAAAATTTCAGAATTGCACCTTGCAATGTGGAGATATTACTGTTTGTGCATTTACAATATTCATTGATTTTTGCCATTGAAAAACGTTTTTCATATACCAGAAATGTTTGAAGCTACTGACTGAATGAAAGGAGCTGGCATCTCACTCTCTTTGAATCTTCTTTATCATGCTAGGATTAGCAGGAAAAAGCAAAAAATTTCAGAATTGCACCTTGCAATGTGGAGATATTACTGTTTGTGCATTTACAATATTCATTGATTTTTGCCATTGAAAAACGTCCAGAAATGTTTGAAGCTACTGACTGAATGAAAGGAGCTGGCATCTCACTCTCTTTGAATCTTCTTTATCATGCTAGGATTAGCAGGAAAAAGCAAAAAATTTCAGAATTGCACCTTGCAATGTGGAGATATTACTGTTTGTGCATTTACAATATTCATTGATTTTTGCCATTGAAAAACATGTTTTTCATATACCAGAAATGTTTGAAGCTACTGACTGAATGAAAGGAGCTGGCATCTCACTCTCTTTGAATCTTCTTTATCATGCTAGGATTAACAGGAAAAAGCAAAAAATTTCAGAATTGCACCTTGCAATGTGGAGATATTACTGTTTGTGCATTTACAATATTCATTGATTTTTGCCATTGAAAAACGTCCAGAAATGTTTGAAGCTACTGACTGAATGAAAGGAGCTGGCATCTCACTCTCTTTGAATCTTCTTTATCATGCTAGGATTAGCAGGAAAAAGCAAAAAATTTCAGAATTGCACCTTGCAATGTGGAGATATTACTGTTTGTGCATTTACAATATTCATTGATTTTTGCCATTGAAAAACATCATGTTATTCATATACCAGAAATGTTTGAAGCTACTGACTGAATGAAAGGAGCTGGCATCTCACTCTCTTTGAATCTTCTTTATCATGCTAGGATTAACAGGAAAAAGCAAAAAATTTCAGAATTGCACCTTGCAATGTGGAGATATTACTGTTTGTGCATTTACAATATTCATTGATTTTTGCCATTGAAAAACGTCCAGAAATGTTTGAAGCTACTGACTGAATGAAAGGAGCTGGCATCTCACTCTCTTTGAATCTTTAGCATGCTAGGATTAGCAGGAAAAAGCAAAAAATTTCAGAATTGCACCTTGCAATGTGGAAATATTACTGTTTGTGCATTTACAATATTCATTGATTTTTGCCATTGAAAAACATGTTTTTCATATACCAGAAATGTTTGAAGCTACTGACTGAATGAAAGGAGCTGGCATCTCACTCTCTTTGAATCTTCTTTATCATGCTAGGATTAGCAGGAAAAAGCAAAAAATTTCAGAATTGCACCTTGCAATGTGGAGATATTACTGTTTGTGCATTTACAATATTCATTGATTTTTGCCATTGAAAAACGTCCAGAAATGTTTGAAGCTACTGACTGAATGAAAGGAGCTGGCATCTCACTCTCTTTGAATCTTCTTTATCATGCTAGGATTAGCAGGAAAAAGCAAAAAATTTCAGAATTGCACCTTGCAATGTGGAGATATTACTGTTTGTGCATTTACAATATTCATTGATTTTTGCCATTGAAAAACGTCCAGAAATGTTTGAAGCTACTGACTGAATGAAAGGAGCTGGCATCTCACTCTCTTTGAATCTTTATCATGCTAGGATTAGCAGGAAAAAGCAAAAAATTTCAGAATTGCACCTTGCAATGTGGAAATATTACTGTTTGTGCATTTACAATATTCATTGATTTTTGCCATTGAAAAACATGTTTTTCATATACCAGAAATGTTTGAAGCTACTGACTGAATGAAAGGAGCTGGCATCTCACTCTCTTTGAATCTTCTTTATCATGCTAGGATTAGCAGGAAAAAGCAAAAAATTTCAGAATTGCACCTTGCAATGTGGAGATATTACTGTTTGTGCATTTACAATATTCATTGATTTTTGCCATTGAAAAACATGTTTTTCATATACCAGAAATGTTTGAAGCTACTGACTGAATGAAAGGAGCTGGCATCTCACTCTCTTTGAATCTTCTTTATCATGCTAGGATTAGCAGGAAAAAGCAAAAAATTTCAGAATTGCACCTTGCAATGTGGAGATATTACTGTTTGTGCATTTACAATATTCATTGATTTTTGCCATTGAAAAACATGTTTTTCATATACCAGGAATGTTTGAAGCTACTGACTGAATGAAAGGAGCTGGCATCTCACTCTCTTTGAATCTTCTTTATCCTGCTAGGATTAGCAGGAAAAAGCAAAAAATTTCAGAATTGCACCTTGCAATGTGGAGATATTACTGTTTGTGCATTTACAATATTCATTGATTTTTGCCATTGAAAAACGTCCAGAAATGTTTGAAGCTACTGACTGAATGAAAGGAGCTGGCATCTCACTCTCTTTGAATCTTATTTATCATGCTAGGATTAGCAGGAAAAAGCAAAAAATTTCAGAATTGCACCTTGCAATGTGGAGATATTACTGTTTGTGCATTTACAATATTCATTGATTTTTGCCATTGAAAAACGTTTTTCATATACCAGAAATGTTTGAAGCTACTGACTGAATGAAAGGAGCTGGCATCTCACTCTCTTTGAATCTTCTTTATCATGCTAGGATTAGCAGGAAAAAGCAAAAAATTTCAGAATTGCACCTTGCAATGTGGAGATATTACTGTTTGTGCATTTACAATATTCATTGATTTTTGCCATTGAAAAACGTCCAGAAATGTTTGAAGCTACTGACTGAATGAAAGGAGCTGGCATCTCACTCTCTTTGAATCTTCTTTATCATGCTAGGATTAGCAGGAAAAAGCAAAAAATTTCAGAATTGCACCTTGCAATGTGGAGATATTACTGTTTGTGCATTTACAATATTCATTGATTTTTGCCATTGAAAAACATGTTTTTCATATACCAGAAATGTTTGAAGCTACTGACTGAATGAAAGGAGCTGGCATCTCACTCTCTTTGAATCTTCTTTATCATGCTAGGATTAACAGGAAAAAGCAAAAAATTTCAGAATTGCACCTTGCAATGTGGAGATATTACTGTTTGTGCATTTACAATATTCATTGATTTTTGCCATTGAAAAACGTCCAGAAATGTTTGAAGCTACTGACTGAATGAAAGGAGCTGGCATCTCACTCTCTTTGAATCTTCTTTATCATGCTAGGATTAGCAGGATAAAGCAAAAAATTTCAGAATTGCACCTTGCAATGTGGAGATATTACTGTTTGTGCATTTACAATATTCATTGATTTTTGCCATTGAAAAACATCATGTTATTCATATACCAGAAATGTTTGAAGCTACTGACTGAATGAAAGGAGCTGGCATCTCACTCTCTTTGAATCTTCTTTATCATGCTAGGATTAACAGGAAAAAGCAAAAAATTTCAGAATTGCACCTTGCAATGTGGAGATATTACTGTTTGTGCATTTACAATATTCATTGATTTTTGCCATTGAAAAACGTCCAGAAATGTTTGAAGCTACTGACTGAATGAAAGGAGCTGGCATCTCACTCTCTTTGAATCTTTAGCATGCTAGGATTAGCAGGAAAAAGCAAAAAATTTCAGAATTGCACCTTGCAATGTGGAAATATTACTGTTTGTGCATTTACAATATTCATTGATTTTTGCCATTGAAAAACATGTTTTTCATATACCAGAAATGTTTGAAGCTACTGACTGAATGAAAGGAGCTGGCATCTCACTCTCTTTGAATCTTCTTTATCATGCTAGGATTAGCAGGAAAAAGCAAAAAAATTCAGAATTGCACCTTGCAATGTGGAGATATTACTGTTTGTGCATTTACAATATTCATTGATTTTTGCCATTGAAAAACGTCCAGAAATGTTTGAAGCTACTGACTGAATGAAAGGAGCTGGCATCTCACTCTCTTTGAATCTTCTTTATCATGCTAGGATTAGCAGGAAAAAGCTAAAAATTTCAGAATTGCACCTTGCAATGTGGAGATATTACTGTTTGTGCATTTACAATATTCATTGATTTTTGCCATTGAAAAACATGTTTTTCATATACCAGAAATGTTTGAAGCTACTGACTGAATGAAAGGAGCTGACATCTCACTCTCTTTGAATCTTCTTTATCATGCTAGGATTAACAGGAAAAAGCAAAAAATTTCAGAATTGCACCTTGCAATGTGGAGATATTACTGTTTGTGTATTTACAATATTCATTGATTTTTGCCATTGAAAAACGTCCAGAAATGTTTGAAGCTACTGACTGAATGAAAGGAGCTGGCATCTCACTCTCTTTGAATCTTCTTTATCATGCTAGGATTAGCAGGAAAAAGCAAAAAATTTCAGAATTGCACCTTGCAATGTGGAGATATTACTGTTTGTGCATTTACAATATTCATTGATTTTTGCCATTGAAAAACATCATGTTATTCATATACCAGAAATGTTTGAAGCTACTGACTGAATGAAAGGAGCTGGCATCTCACTCTCTTTGAATCTTCTTTATCATGCTAGGATTAACAGGAAAAAGCAAAAAATTTCAGAATTGCACCTTGCAATGTGGAGATATTACTGTTTGTGCATTTACAATATTCATTGATTTTTGCCATTGAAAAACGTCCAGAAATGTTTGAAGCTACTGACTGAATGAAAGGAGCTGGCATCTCACTCTCTTTGAATCTTTATCATGCTAGGATTAGCAGGAAAAAGCAAAAAATTTCAGAATTGCACCTTGCAATGTGGAAATATTACTGTTTGTGCATTTACAATATTCATTGATTTTTGCCATTGAAAAACATGTTTTTCATATACCAGAAATGTTTGAAGCTACTGACTGAATGAAAGGAGCTGGCATCTCACTCTCTTTGAATCTTCTTTATCATGCTAGGATTAGCAGGAAAAAGCAAAAAATTTCAGAATTGCACCTTGCAATGTGGAGATATTACTGTTTGTGCATTTACAATATTCATTGATTTTTGCCATTGAAAAACATGTTTTTCATATACCAGGAATGTTTGAAGCTACTGACTGAATGAAAGGAGCTGGCATCTCACTCTCTTTGAATCTTCTTTATCCTGCTAGGATTAGCAGGAAAAAGCAAAAAATTTCAGAATTGCACCTTGCAATGTGGAGATATTACTGTTTGTGCATTTACAATATTCATTGATTTTTGCCATTGAAAAACGTCCAGAAATGTTTGAAGCTACTGACTGAATGAAAGGAGCTGGCATCTCACTCTCTTTGAATCTTCTTTATCATGCTAGGATTAGCAGGAAAAAGCAAAAAATTTCAGAATTGCACCTTGCAATGTGGAGATATTACTGTTTGTGCATTTACAATATTCATTGATTTTTGCCATTGAAAAACGTCCAGAAATGTTTGAAGCTACTGACTGAATGAAAGGAGCTGGCATCTCACTCTCTTTGAATCTTCTTTATCATGCTAGGATTAGCAGGAAAAAGCAAAAAATTTCAGAATTGCACCTTGCAATGTGGAGATATTACTGTTTGTGCATTTACAATATTCATTGATTTTTGCCATTGAAAAACGTTTTTCATATACCAGAAATGTTTGAAGCTACTGACTGAATGAAAGGAGCTGGCATCTCACTCTCTTTGAATCTTCTTTATCATGCTAGGATTAGCAGGAAAAAGCAAAAAATTTCAGAATTGCACCTTGCAATGTGGAGATATTACTGTTTGTGCATTTACAATATTCATTGATTTTTGCCATTGAAAAACGTCCAGAAATGTTTGAAGCTACTGACTGAATGAAAGGAGCTGGCATCTCACTCTCTTTGAATCTTCTTTATCATGCTAGGATTAGCAGGAAAAAGCAAAAAATTTCAGAATTGCACCTTGCAATGTGGAGATATTACTGTTTGTGCATTTACAATATTCATTGATTTTTGCCATTGAAAAACATGTTTTTCATATACCAGAAATGTTTGAAGCTACTGACTGAATGAAAGGAGCTGGAATCTCACTCTCTTTGAATCTTCTTTATCCTGCTAGGATTAGCAGGAAAAAGCAAAAAATTTCAGAATTGCACCTTGCAATGTGGAGATATTACTGTTTGTGCATTTACAATATTCATTGATTTTTGCCATTGAAAAACATGTTTTTCATATACCAGAAATGTTTGAAGCTACTGACTGAATGAAAGGAGCTGGCATCTCACTCTCTTTGAATCTTCTTTATCATGCTAGGATTAGCAGGAAAAAGCAAAAAATTTCAGAATTGCACCTTGCAATGTGGAGATATTACTGTTTGTGCATTTACAATATTCATTGATTTTTGCCATTGAAAAACATGTTTTTCATATACCAGGAATGTTTGAAGCTACTGACTGAATGAAAGGAGCTGGCATCTCACTCTCTTTGAATCTTCTTTATCCTGCTAGGATTAGCAGGAAAAAGCAAAAAATTTCAGAATTGCACCTTGCAATGTGGAGATATTACTGTTTGTGCATTTACAATATTCATTGATTTTTGCCATTGAAAAACGTCCAGAAATGTTTGAAGCTACTGACTGAATGAAAGGAGCTGGCATCTCACTCTCTTTGAATCTTCTTTATCATGCTAGGATTAGCAGGAAAAAGCAAAAAATTTCAGAATTGCACCATGCAATGTGGAGATATTACTGTTTGTGCATTTACAATATTCATTGATTTTTGCCATTGAAAAACGTCCAGAAATGTTTGAAGCTACTGACTGAATGAAAGGAGCTGGCATCTCACTCGCTTTGAATCTTCTTTATCATGCTAGGATTAGCAGGAAAAAGCAAAAAATTTCAGAATTGCACCTTGCAATGTGGAGATATTACTGTTTGTGCATTTACAATATTCATTGATTTTTGCCATTGAAAAACATCATGTTATTCATATACCAGAAATGTTTGAAGCTACTGACTGAATGAAAGGAGCTGGCATCTCACTCTCTTTGAATCTTCTTTATCATGCTAGGATTAACAGGAAAAAGCAAAAAATTTCAGAATTGCACCTTGCAATGTGGAGATATTACTGTTTGTGCATTTACAATATTCATTGATTTTTGCCATTGAAAAACGTCCAGAAATGTTTGAAGCTACTGACTGAATGAAAGGAGCTGGCATCTCACTCTCTTTGAATCTTCTTTATCATGCTAGGATTAGCAGGAAAAAGCAAAAAATTTCAGAATTGCACCTTGCAATGTGGAGATATTACTGTTTGTGCATTTACAATATTCATTGATTTTTGCCATTGAAAAACGTCCAGAAATGTTTGAAGCTACTGACTGAATGAAAGGAGCTGGCATCTCACTCTCTTTGAATCTTCTTTATCATGCTAGGATTAACAGGAAAAAGCAAAAAATTTCAGAATTGCACCTTGCAATGTGGAGATATTACTGTTTGTGCATTTACAATATTCATTGATTTTTGCCATTGAAAAACATGTTTTTCATATACCAGAAATGTTTGAAGCTACTGACTGAATGAAAGGAGCTGGCATCTCACTCTCTTTGAATCTTCTTTATCCTGCTAGGATTAGCAGGAAAAAGCAAAAAATTTCAGAATTGCACCTTGCAATGTGGAGATATTACTGTTTGTGCATTTACAATATTCATTGATTTTTGCCATTGAAAAACATGTTTTTCATATACCAGAAATGTTTGAAGCTACTGACTGAATGAAAGGAGCTGGCATCTCACTCTCTTTGAATCTTCTTTATCATGCTAGGATTAGCAGGAAAAAGCAAAAAATTTCAGAATTGCACCTTGCAATGTGGAGATATTACTGTTTGTGCATTTACAATATTCATTGATTTTTGCCATTGAAAAACATGTTTTTCATATACCAGGAATGTTTGAAGCTACTGACTGAATGAAAGGAGCTGGCATCTCACTCTCTTTGAATCTTCTTTATCCTGCTAGGATTAGCAGGAAAAAGCAAAAAATTTCAGAATTGCACCTTGCAATGTGGAGATATTACTGTTTGTGCATTTACAATATTCATTGATTTTTGCCATTGAAAAACGTCCAGAAATGTTTGAAGCTACTGACTGAATGAAAGGAGCTGGCATCTCACTCTCTTTGAATCTTCTTTATCATGCTAGGATTAGCAGGAAAAAGCAAAAAATTTCAGAATTGCACCATGCAATGTGGAGATATTACTGTTTGTGCATTTACAATATTCATTGATTTTTGCCATTGAAAAACGTCCAGAAATGTTTGAAGCTACTGACTGAATGAAAGGAGCTGGCATCTCACTCTCTTTGAATCTTCTTTATCATGCTAGGATTAGCAGGAAAAAGCAAAAAATTTCAGAATTGCACCTTGCAATGTGGAGATATTACTGTTTGTGCATTTACAATATTCATTGATTTTTGCCATTGAAAAACATCATGTTATTCATACACCAGAAATGTTTGAAGCTACTGACTGAATGAAAGGAGCTGGCATCTCACTCTCTTTGAATCTTCTTTATCATGCTAGGATTAACAGGAAAAAGCAAAAAATTTCAGAATTGCACCTTGCAATGTGGAGATATTACTGTTTGTGCATTTACAATATTCATTGATTTTTGCCATTGAAAAACATGTTTTTCATATACCAGAAATGTTTGAAGCTACTGACTGAATGAAAGGAGCTGGCATCTCACTCTCTTTGAATCTTCTTTATCATGCTAGGATTAGCAGGAAAAAGCAAAAAATTTCAGAATTGCACCTTGCAATGTGGAGATTTTACTGTTTGTGCATTTACAATATTCATTGATTTTTGCCATTGAAAAACGTTTTTCATATACCAGAAATGTTTGAAGCTACTGACTGAATGAAAGGAGCTGGCATCTCACTCTCTTTGAATCTTCTTTATCATGCTAGGATTAGCAGGAAAAAGCAAAAAATTTCAGAATTGCACCTTGCAATGTGGAGATATTACTGTTTGTGCATTTACAATATTCATTGATTTTTGCCATTGAAAAACATGTTTTTCATATACCAGAAATGTTTGAAGCTGCTGACTGAATGAAAGGAGCTGGCATCTCACTCTCTTTGAATCTTCTTTATCATGCTAGGATTAGCAGGAAAAAGCAAAAAATTTCAGAATTGCACCTTGCAATGTGGAGATATTACTGTTTGTGCATTTACAATATTCATTGATTTTTGCCATTGAAAAACATGTTTTTCATATACCAGAAATGTTTGAAGCTACTGACTGAATGAAAGGAGCTGGCATCTCACTCTCTTTGAATCTTCTTTATCATGCTAGGATTAGCAGGAAAAAGCAAAAAATTTCAGAATTGCACCTTGCAATGTGGAGATATTACTGTTTGTGCATTTACAATATTCATTGATTTTTGCCATTGAAAAACATGTTTTTCATATACCAGAAATGTTTGAAGCTACTGACTGAATGAAAGGAGCTGGCATCTCACTCTCTTTGAATCTTCTTTATCATGCTAGGATTAACAGGAAAAAGCAAAAAATTTCAGAATTGCACCTTGCAATGTGGAGATATTACTGTTTGTGCATTTACAATATTCATTGATTTTTGCCATTGAAAAACGTCCAGAAATGTTTGAAGCTACTGACTGAATGAAAGGAGCTGGCATCTCACTCTCTTTGAATCTTCTTTATCATGCTAGGATTAGCAGGAAAAAGCAAAAAATTTCAGAATTGCACCTTGCAATGTGGAGATATTACTGTTTGTGCATTTACAATATTCATTGATTTTTGCCATTGAAAAACGTCCAGAAATGTTTGAAGCTACTGACTGAATGAAAGGAGCTGGCATCTCACTCTCTTTGAAACTTCTTTATCATGCTAGGATTAGCAGGAAAAAGCAAAAAATTTCACAATTGCACCTTGCAATGTGGAGATATTACTGTTTGTGCATTTACAATATTCATTGATTTTTGCCATTGAAAAACATCATGTTATTCATATACCAGAAATGTTTGAAGCTACTGACTGAATTAAAGGAGCTGGCATCTCACTCTCTTTGAATCTTCTTTATCATGCTAGGATTAACAGGAAAAAGCAAAAAATTTCAGAATTGCACCTTGCAATGTGGAGATATTACTGTTTGTGCATTTACAATATTCATTGATTTTTGCCATTGAAAAACATGTTTTTCATATACCAGAAATGTTTGAAGCTACTGACTGAATGAAAGGAGCTGGCATCTCACTCTCTTTGAATCTTCTTTATCATGCTAGGATTAACAGGAAAAAGCAAAAAATTTCAGAATTGCACCTTGCAATGTGGAGATATTACTGTTTGTGCATTTACAATATTCATTGATTTTTGCCATTGAAAAACGTCCAGAAATGTTTGAAGCTACTGACTGAATGAAAGGAGCTGGCATCTCACTCTCTTTGAATCTTCTTTATCATGCTAGGATTAGCAGGAAAAAGCAAAAAATTTCAGAATTGCACCTTGCAATGTGGAGATATTACTGTTTGTGCATTTACAATATTCATTGATTTTTGCCATTGAAAAACATGTTTTTCATATACCAGAAATGTTTGAAGCTACTGACTGAATGAAAGGAGCTGGCATCTCACTCTCTTTGAATCTTCTTTATCCTGCTAGGATTAGCAGGAAAAAGCAAAAAATTTCAGAATTGCACCTTGCAATGTGGAGATATTACTGTTTGTGCATTTACAATATTCATTGATTTTTGCCATTGAAAAACGTCCAGAAATGTTTGAAGCTACTGACTGAAAGGAGCTGGCATCTCACTCTCTTTGAATCTTCTTTATCATGCTAGGATTAGCAGGAAAAAGCAAAAAATTTCAGAATTGCACCTTGCAATGTGGAGATATTACTGTTTGTGCATTTACAATATTCATTGATTTTTGCCATTGAAAAACGTCCAGAAATGTTTGAAGCTACTGACTGAATGAAAGGAGCTGGCATCTCACTCTCTTTGAAACTTCTTTATCATGCTAGGATTAGCAGGAAAAAGCAAAAAATTTCACAATTGCACCTTGCAATGTGGAGATATTACTGTTTGTGCATTTACAATATTCATTGATTTTTGCCATTGAAAAACATCATGTTATTCATATACCAGAAATGTTTGAAGCTACTGACTGAATGAAAGGAGCTGGCATCTCACTCTCTTTGAATCTTCTTTATCATGCTAGGATTAACAGGAAAAAGCAAAAAAATTCAGAATTGCACCTTGCAATGTGGAGATATTACTGTTTGTGCATTTACAATATTCATTGATTTTTGCCATTGAAAAACGTCCAGAAAAGTTTGAAGCTACTGACTGAATGAAAGGAGCTGGCATCTCACTCTCTTTGAATCTTCTTTATCATGCTAGGATTAGCAGGAAAAAGCAAAAAATTTCAGAATTGCACCTTGCAATGTGGAGATATTACTGTTTGTGCATTTACAATATTCATTGATTTTTGCCATTGAAAAACATGTTTTTCATATACCAGAAATGTTTGAAGCTACTGACTGAATGAAAGGAGCTGGCATCTCACTCTCTTTGAATCTTCTTTATCATGCTAGGATTAGCAGGAAAAAGCAAAAAATTTCAGAATTGCACCTTGCAATGTGGAGATATTACTGTTTGTGCATTTACAATATTCATTGATTTTTGCCATTGAAAAACATGTTTTTCATATACCAGAAATGTTTGAAGCTACTGACTGAATGAAAGGAGCTGGCATCTCACTCTCTTTGAATCTTCTTTATCATGCTAGGATTAGCAGGAAAAAGCAAAAAATTTCAGAATTGCACCTTGCAATGTGGAGATATTACTGTTTGTGCATTTACAATATTCATTGATTTTTGCCATTGAAAAACATGTTTTTCATATACCAGAAATGTTTGAAGCTACTGACTGAATGAAAGGAGCTGGCATCTCACTCTCTTTGAATCTTCTTTATCATGCTAGGATTAACAGGAAAAAGCAAAAAATTTCAGAATTGCACCTTGCAATGTGGAGATATTACTGTTTGTGCATTTACAATATTCATTGATTTTTGCCATTGAAAAACGTCCAGAAATGTTTGAAGCTACTGACTGAATGAAAGGAGCTGGCATCTCACTCTCTTTGAATCTTCTTTATCATGCTAGGATTAGCAGGAAAAAGCAAAAAATTTCAGAATTGCACCTTGCAATGTGGAGATATTACTGTTTGTGCATTTACAATATTCATTGATTTTTGCCATTGAAAAACATGTTTTTCATATACCAGAAATGTTTGAAGCTACTGACTGAATGAAAGGAGCTGGCATCTCACTCTCTTTGAATCTTCTTTATCCTGCTAGGATTAGCAGGAAAAAGCAAAAAATTTCAGAATTGCACCTTGCAATGTGGAGATATTACTGTTTGTGCATTTACAATATTCATTGATTTTTGCCATTGAAAAACGTCCAGAAATGTTTGAAGCTACTGACTGAAAGGAGCTGGCATCTCACTCTCTTTGAATCTTCTTTATCATGCTAGGATTAGCAGGAAAAAGCAAAAAATTTCAGAATTGCACCTTGCAATGTGGAGATATTACTGTTTGTGCATTTACAATATTCATTGATTTTTGCCATTGAAAAACGTCCAGAAATGTTTGAAGCTACTGACTGAATGAAAGGAGCTGGCATCTCACTCTCTTTGAAACTTCTTTATCATGCTAGGATTAGCAGGAAAAAGCAAAAAATTTCACAATTGCACCTTGCAATGTGGAGATATTACTGTTTGTGCATTTACAATATTCATTGATTTTTGCCATTGAAAAACATCATGTTATTCATATACCAGAAATGTTTGAAGCTACTGACTGAATGAAAGGAGCTGGCATCTCACTCTCTTTGAATCTTCTTTATCATGCTAGGATTAACAGGAAAAAGCAAAAAAATTCAGAATTGCACCTTGCAATGTGGAGATATTACTGTTTGTGCATTTACAATATTCATTGATTTTTGCCATTGAAAAACGTCCAGAAAAGTTTGAAGCTACTGACTGAATGAAAGGAGCTGGCATCTCACTCTCTTTGAATCTTCTTTATCATGCTAGGATTAGCAGGAAAAAGCAAAAAATTTCAGAATTGCACCTTGCAATGTGGAGATATTACTGTTTGTGCATTTACAATATTCATTGATTTTTGCCATTGAAAAACATCATGTTATTCATATACCAGAAATGTTTGAAGCTACTGACTGAATGAAAGGAGCTGGCATCTCACTCTCTTTGAATCTTCTTTATCATGCTAGGATTAGCAGGAAAAAGCAAAAAATTTCAGAATTGCACCTTGCAATGTGGAGATATTACTGTTTGTGCATTTACAATATTCATTGATTTTTGCCATTGAAAAACGTTTTTCATATACCAGAAATGTTTGAAGCTACTGACTGAATGAAAGGAGCTGGCATCTCACTCTCTTTGAATCTTCTTTATCATGCTAGGATTAGCAGGAAAAAGCAAAAAATTTCAGAATTGCACCTTGCAATGTGGAGATATTACTGTTTGTGCATTTACAATATTCATTGATTTTTGCCATTGAAAAACATGTTTTTCATATACCAGAAATGTTTGAAGCTACTGACTGAATGAAAGGAGCTGGCATCTCACTCTCTTTGAATCTTCTTTATCATGCTAGGATTAGCAGGAAAAAGCAAAAAATTTCAGAATTGCACCTTGCAATGTGGAGATATTACTGTTTGTGCATTTACAATATTCATTGATTTTTGCCATTGAAAAACATGTTTTTCATATACCAGAAATGTTTGAAGCTACTGACTGAATGAAAGGAGCTGGCATCTCACTCTCTTTGAATCTTTATCATGCTAGGATTAGCAGGAAAAAGCAAAAAATTTCAGAATTGCACCTTGCAATGTGGAGATATTACTGTTTGTGCATTTACAATATTCATTGATTTTTGCCATTGAAAAACATGTTTTTCATATACCAGAAATGTTTGAAGCTACTGACTGAATGAAAGGAGCTGGCATCTCACTCTCTTTGAATCTTCTTTATCATGCTAGGATTAACAGGAAAAAGCAAAAAATTTCAGAATTGCACCTTGCAATGTGGAGATATTACTGTTTGTGCATTTACAATATTCATTGATTTTTGCCATTGAAAAACGTCCAGAAATGTTTGAAGCTACTGACTGAATGAAAGGAGCTGGCATCTCACTCTCTTTGAATCTTCTTTATCATGCTAGGATTAGCAGGAAAAAGCAAAAAATTTCAGAATTGCACCTTGCAATGTGGAGATATTACTGTTTGTGCATTTACAATATTCATTGATTTTTGCCATTGAAAAACATGTTTTTCATATACCAGAAATGTTTGAAGCTACTGACTGAATGAAAGGAGCTGGCATCTCACTCTCTTTGAATCTTCTTTATCCTGCTAGGATTAGCAGGAAAAAGCAAAAAATTTCAGAATTGCACCTTGCAATGTGGAGATATTACTGTTTGTGCATTTACAATATTCATTGATTTTTGCCATTGAAAAACGTCCAGAAATGTTTGAAGCTACTGACTGAATGAAAGGAGCTGGCATCTCACTCTCTTTGAATCTTCTTTATCATGCTATAGGATTAGCAGGAAAAAGCAAAAAATTTCAGAATTGCACCTTGCAATGTGGAGATATTACTGTTTGTGCATTTACAATATTCATTGATTTTTGCCATTGAAAAACGTCCAGAAATGTTTGAAGCTACTGACTGAATGAAAGGAGCTGGCATCTCACTCTCTTTGAATCTTCTTTATCATGCTAGGATTAGCAGGAAAAAGCAAAAAATTTCAGAATTGCACCTTGCAATGTGGAGATATTACTGTTTGTGCATTTACAATATTCATTGATTTTTGCCATTGAAAAACATCATGTTATTCATATACCAGAAATGTTTGAAGCTACTGACTGAATGAAAGGAGCTGGCATCTCACTCTCTTTGAATCTTCTTTATCATGCTAGGATTAACAGGAAAAAGCAAAAAATTTCAGAATTGCACCTTGCAATGTGGAGATATTACTGTTTGTGCATTTACAATATTCATTGATTTTTGCCATTGAAAAACGTCCAGAAATGTTTGAAGCTACTGACTGAATGAAAGGAGCTGGCATCTCACTCTCTTTGAATCTTCTTTATCATGCTAGGATTAGCAGGAAAAAGCAAAAAAATTCAGAATTGCACCTTGCAATGTGGAAATATTACTGTTTGTGCATTTACAATATTCATTGATTTTTGCCATTGAAAAACATGTTTTTCATATACCAGAAATGTTTGAAGCTACTGACTGAATGAAAGGAGCTGGCATCTCACTCTCTTTGAATCTTCTTTATCATGCTAGGATTAGCAGGAAAAAGCAAAAAATTTCAGAATTGCACCTTGCAATGTGGAGATATTACTGTTTGTGCATTTACAATATTCATTGATTTTTGCCATTGAAAAACATGTTTTTCATATACCAGAAATGTTTGAAGCTACTGACTGAATGAAAGGAGCTGGCATCTCACTCTCTTTGAATCTTCTTTATCATGCTAGGATTAACAGGAAAAAGCAAAAAATTTCAGAATTGCACCTTGCAATGTGGAGATATTACTGTTTGTGCATTTACAATATTCATTGATTTTTGCCATTGAAAAACGTCCAGAAATGTTTGAAGCTACTGACTGAATGAAAGGAGCTGGCATCTCACTCTCTTTGAATCTTCTTTATCATGCTAGGATTAGCAGGAAAAAGCAAAAAATTTCAGAATTGCACCTTGCAATGTGGAGATATTACTGTTTGTGCATTTACAATATTCATTGATTTTTGCCATTGAAAAACATGTTTTTCATATACCAGAAATGTTTGAAGCTACTGACTGAATGAAAGGAGCTGGCATCTCACTCTCTTTGAATCTTCTTTATCATGCTAGGATTAACAGGAAAAAGCAAAAAATTTCAGAATTGCACCTTGCAATGTGGAGATATTACTGTTTGTGCATTTACAATATTCATTGATTTTTGCCATTGAAAAACGTCCAGAAATGTTTGAAGCTACTGACTGAATGAAAGGAGCTGGCATCTCACTCTCTTTGAATCTTCTTTATCATGCTAGGATTAGCAGGAAAAAGCAAAAAATTTCAGAATTGCACCTTGCAATGTGGAAATATTACTGTTTGTGCATTTACAATATTCATTGATTTTTGCCATTGAAAAACATGTTTTTCATATACCAGAAATGTTTGAAGCTACTGACTGAATGAAAGGAGCTGGCATCTCACTCTCTTTGAATCTTCTTTATCATGCTAGGATTAGAAGGAAAAAGCAAAAAATTTCAGAATTGCACCTTGCAATGTGGAGATATTACTGTTTGTGCATTTACAATATTCATTGATTTTTGCCATTGAAAAACATGTTTTTCATATACCAGAAATGTTTGAAGCTACTGACTGAATGAAAGGAGCTGGCATCTCACTCTCTTTGAATCTTCTTTATCATGCTAGGATTAGCAGGAAAAAGCAAAAAATTTCAGAATTGCACCTTGCAATGTGGAGATATTACTGTTTGTGCATTTACAATATTCATTGATTTTTGCCATTGAAAAACATGTTTTTCATATACCAGAAATGTTTGAAGCTACTGACTGAATGAAAGGAGCTGGCATCTCACTCTCTTTGAATCTTCTTTATCATGCTAGGATTAACAGGAAAAAGCAAAAAATTTCAGAATTGCACCTTGCAATGTGGAGATATTACTGTTTGTGCATTTACAATATTCATTGATTTTTGCCATTGAAAAACGTCCAGAAATGTTTGAAGCTACTGACTGAATGAAAGGAGCTGGCATCTCACTCTCTTTGAATCTTCTTTATCATGCTAGGATTAGCAGGAAAAAGCAAAAAATTTCAGAATTGCACCTTGCAATGTGGAGATATTACTGTTTGTGCATTTACAATATTCATTGATTTTTGCCATTGAAAAACATGTTTTTCATATACCAGAAATGTTTGAAGCTACTGACTGAATGAAAGGAGCTGGCATCTCACTCTCTTTGAATCTTCTTTATCCTGATAGGATTAGCAGGAAAAAGCAAAAAATTTCAGAATTGCACCTTGCAATGTGGAGATATTACTGTTTGTGCATTTACAATATTCATTGATTTTTGCCATTGAAAAACGTCCAGAAATGTTTGAAGCTACTGACTGAATGAAAGGAGCTGGCATCTCACTCTCTTTGAATCTTCTTTATCATGCTAGGATTAGCAGGAAAAAGCAAAAAATTTCAGAATTGCACCTTGCAATGTGGAGATATTACTGTTTGTGCATTTACAATATTCATTGATTTTTGCCATTGAAAAACGTCCAGAAATGTTTGAAGCTACTGACTGAATGAAAGGAGCTGGCATCTCACTCTCTTTGAATCTTCTTTATCATGCTAGGATTAGCAGGAAAAAGCAAAAAATTTCAGAATTGCACCTTGCAATGTGGAGATATTACTGTTTGTGCATTTACAATATTCATTGATTTTTGCCATTGAAAAACATCATGTTATTCATATACCAGAAATGTTTGAAGCTACTGACTGAATGAAAGGAGCTGGCATCTCACTCTCTTTGAATCTTCTTTATCATGCTAGGATTAACAGGAAAAAGCAAAAAATTTCAGAATTGCACCTTGCAATGTGGAGATATTACTGTTTGTGCATTTACAATATTCATTGATTTTTGCCATTGAAAAACGTCCAGAAATGTTTGAAGCTACTGACTGAATGAAAGGAGCTGGCATCTCACTCTCTTTGAATCTTCTTTATCATGCTAGGATTAGCAGGAAAAAGCAAAAAATTTCAGAATTGCACCTTGCAATGTGGAGATATTACTGTTTGTGCATTTACAATATTCATTGATTTTTGCCATTGAAAAACATCATGTTATTCATATACCAGAAATGTTTGAAGCTACTGACTGAATGAAAGGAGCTGGCATCTCACTCTCTTTGAATCTTCTTTATCATGCTAGGATTAACGGGAAAAAGCAAAAAATTTCAGAATTGCACCTTGCAATGTGGAGATATTACTGTTTGTGCATTTACAATATTCATTGATTTTTGCCATTGAAAAACATCATGTTATTCATATACCAGAAATGTTTGAAGCTACTGACTGAATGAAAGGAGCTGGCATCTCACTCTCTTTGAATCTTCTTTATCATGCTAGGATTAACAGGAAAAAGCAAAAAATTTCAGAATTGCACCTTGCAATGTGGAGATATTACTGTTTGTGCATTTACAATATTCATTGATTTTTGCCATTGAAAAACGTCCAGAAATGTTTGAAGCTACTGACTGAATGAAAGGAGCTGGCATCTCACTCTCTTTGAATCTTCTTTATCATGCTAGGATTAGCAGGAAAAAGCAAAAAATTTCAGAATTGCACCTTGCAATGTGGAGATATTACTGTTTGTGCATTTACAATATTCATTGATTTTTGCCATTGAAAAACGTCCAGAAATGTTTGAAGCTACTGACTGAATGAAAGGAGCTGGCATCTCACTCTCTTTGAATCTTCTTTATCATGCTAGGATTAGCAGGAAAAAGCAAAAAATTTCAGAATTGCACCTTGCAATGTGGAGATATTACTGTTTGTGCATTTACAATATTCATTGATTTTTGCCATTGAAAAACGTTTTTCATATACCAGAAATGTTTGAAGCTACTGACTGAATGAAAGGAGCTGGCATCTCACTCTCTTTGAATCTTCTTTATCATGCTAGGATTAGCAGGAAAAAGCAAAAAATTTCAGAATTGCACCTTGCAATGTGGAGATATTACTGTTTGTGCATTTACAATATTCATTGATTTTTGCCATTGAAAAACGTCCAGAAATGTTTGAAGCTACTGACTGAATGAAAGGAGCTGGCATCTCACTCTCTTTGAATCTTCTTTATCATGCTAGGATTAGCAGGAAAAAGCAAAAAATTTCAGAATTGCACCTTGCAATGTGGAGATATTACTGTTTGTGCATTTACAATATTCATTGATTTTTGCCATTGAAAAACATGTTTTTCATATACCAGAAATGTTTGAAGCTACTGACTGAATGAAAGGAGCTGGCATCTCACTCTCTTTGAATCTTCTTTATCCTGCTAGGATTAGCAGGAAAAAGCAAAAAATTTCAGAATTGAACCTTGTAATGTGGAGATATTACTGTTTGTGCATTTACAATATTCATTGATTTTTGCCATTGAAAAACATGTTTTTCATATACCAGAAATGTTTGAAGCTACTGACTGAATGAAAGGAGCTGGCATCTCACTCTCTTTGAATCTTCTTTATCATGCTAGGATTAGCAGGAAAAAGCAAAAAATTTCAGAATTGCACCTTGCAATGTGGAGATATTACTGTTTGTGCATTTACAATATTCATTGATTTTTGCCATTGAAAAACGTCCAGAAATGTTTGAAGCTACTGACTGAATGAAAGGAGCTGGCATCTCACTCTCTTTGAATCTTCTTTATCATGCTAGGATTAGCAGGAAAAAGCAAAAAATTTCAGAATTGCACCATGCAATGTGGAGATATTACTGTTTGTGCATTTACAATATTCATTGATTTTTGCCATTGAAAAACGTCCAGAAATGTTTGAAGCTACTGACTGAATGAAAGGAGCTGGCATCTCACTCTCTTTGAATCTTCTTTATCATGCTAGGATTAGCAGGAAAAAGCAAAAAATTTCAGAATTGCACCTTGCAATGTGGAGATATTACTGTTTGTGCATTTACAATATTCATTGATTTTTGCCATTGAAAAACATCATGTTATTCATATACCAGAAATGTTTGAAGCTACTGACTGAATGAAAGGAGCTGGCATCTCACTCTCTTTGAATCTTCTTTATCATGCTAGGATTAACAGGAAAAAGCAAAAAATTTCAGAATTGCACCTTGCAATGTGGAGATATTACTGTTTGTGCATTTACAATATTCATTGATTTTTGCCATTGAAAAACGTCCAGAAATGTTTGAAGCTACTGACTGAATGAAAGGAGCTGGCATCTCACTCTCTTTGAATCTTCTTTATCATGCTAGGATTAGCAGGAAAAAGCAAAAAATTTCAGAATTGCACCTTGCAATGTGGAGATATTACTGTTTGTGCATTTACAATATTCATTGATTTTTGCCATTGAAAAACGTCCAGAAATGTTTGAAGCTACTGACTGAATGAAAGGAGCTGGCATCTCACTCTCTTTGAATCTTCTTTATCATGCTAGGATTAGCAGGAAAAAGCAAAAAATTTCAGAATTGCACCTTGCAATGTGGAGATATTACTGTTTGTGCATTTACAATATTCATTGATTTTTGCCATTGAAAAACATGTTTTTCATATACCAGAAATGTTTGAAGCTACTGACTGAATGAAAGGAGCTGGCATCTCACTCTCTTTGAATCTTCTTTATCCTGCTAGGATTAGCAGGAAAAAGCAAAAAATTTCAGAATTGCACCTTGCAATGTGGAGATATTACTGTTTGTGCATTTACAATATTCATTGATTTTTGCCATTGAAAAACATGTTTTTCATATACCAGAAATGTTTGAAGCTACTGACTGAATGAAAGGAGCTGGCATCTCACTCTCTTTGAATCTTCTTTATCATGCTAGGATTAGCAGGAAAAAGCAAAAAATTTCAGAATTGCACCTTGCAATGTGGAGATATTACTGTTTGTGCATTTACAATATTCATTGATTTTTGCCATTGAAAAACATGTTTTTCATATACCAGGAATGTTTGAAGCTACTGACTGAATGAAAGGAGCTGGCATCTCACTCTCTTTGAATCTTCTTTATCCTGCTAGGATTAGCAGGAAAAAGCAAAAAATTTCAGAATTGCACCTTGCAATGTGGAGATATTACTGTTTGTGCATTTACAATATTCATTGATTTTTGCCATTGAAAAACGTCCAGAAATGTTTGAAGCTACTGACTGAATGAAAGGAGCTGGCATCTCACTCTCTTTGAATCTTCTTTATCATGCTAGGATTAGCAGGAAAAAGCAAAAAATTTCAGAATTGCACCATGCAATGTGGAGATATTACTGTTTGTGCATTTACAATATTCATTGATTTTTGCCATTGAAAAACGTCCAGAAATGTTTGAAGCTACTGACTGAATGAAAGGAGCTGGCATCTCACTCTCTTTGAATCTTCTTTATCATGCTAGGATTAGCAGGAAAAAGCAAAAAATTTCAGAATTGCACCTTGCAATGTGGAGATATTACTGTTTGTGCATTTACAATATTCATTGATTTTTGCCATTGAAAAACATGTTTTTCATATACCAGAAATGTTTGAAGCTACTGACTGAATGAAAGGAGCTGGCATCTCACTCTCTTTGAATCTTCTTTATCCTGCTAGGATTAGCAGGAAAAAGCAAAAAATTTCAGAATTGCACCTTGCAATGTGGAGATATTACTGTTTGTGCATTTACAATATTCATTGATTTTTGCCATTGAAAAACGTCCAGAAATGTTTGAAGCTACTGACTGAATGAAAGGAGCTGGCATCTCACTCTCTTTGAATCTTCTTTATCATGCTATAGGATTAGCAGGAAAAAGCAAAAAATTTCAGAATTGCACCTTGCAATGTGGAGATATTACTGTTTGTGCATTTACAATATTCATTGATTTTTGCCATTGAAAAACGTCCAGAAATGTTTGAAGCTACTGACTGAATGAAAGGAGCTGGCATCTCACTCTCTTTGAATCTTCTTTATCATGCTAGGATTAGCAGGAAAAAGCAAAAAATTTCAGAATTGCACCTTGCAATGTGGAGATATTACTGTTTGTGCATTTACAATATTCATTGATTTTTGCCATTGAAAAACATCATGTTATTCATATACCAGAAATGTTTGAAGCTACTGACTGAATGAAAGGAGCTGGCATCTCACTCTCTTTGAATCTTCTTTATCATGCTAGGATTAACAGGAAAAAGCAAAAAATTTCAGAATTGCACCTTGCAATGTGGAGATATTACTGTTTGTGCATTTACAATATTCATTGATTTTTGCCATTGAAAAACGTCCAGAAATGTTTGAAGCTACTGACTGAATGAAAGGAGCTGGCATCTCACTCTCTTTGAATCTTCTTTATCATGCTAGGATTAGCAGGAAAAAGCAAAAAAATTCAGAATTGCACCTTGCAATGTGGAAATATTACTGTTTGTGCATTTACAATATTCATTGATTTTTGCCATTGAAAAACATGTTTTTCATATACCAGAAATGTTTGAAGCTACTGACTGAATGAAAGGAGCTGGCATCTCACTCTCTTTGAATCTTCTTTATCATGCTAGGATTAGCAGGAAAAAGCAAAAAATTTCAGAATTGCACCTTGCAATGTGGAGATATTACTGTTTGTGCATTTACAATATTCATTGATTTTTGCCATTGAAAAACATGTTTTTCATATACCAGAAATGTTTGAAGCTACTGACTGAATGAAAGGAGCTGGCATCTCACTCTCTTTGAATCTTCTTTATCATGCTAGGATTAACAGGAAAAAGCAAAAAATTTCAGAATTGCACCTTGCAATGTGGAGATATTACTGTTTGTGCATTTACAATATTCATTGATTTTTGCCATTGAAAAACGTCCAGAAATGTTTGAAGCTACTGACTGAATGAAAGGAGCTGGCATCTCACTCTCTTTGAATCTTCTTTATCATGCTAGGATTAGCAGGAAAAAGCAAAAAATTTCAGAATTGCACCTTGCAATGTGGAGATATTACTGTTTGTGCATTTACAATATTCATTGATTTTTGCCATTGAAAAACATGTTTTTCATATACCAGAAATGTTTGAAGCTACTGACTGAATGAAAGGAGCTGGCATCTCACTCTCTTTGAATCTTCTTTATCATGCTAGGATTAACAGGAAAAAGCAAAAAATTTCAGAATTGCACCTTGCAATGTGGAGATATTACTGTTTGTGCATTTACAATATTCATTGATTTTTGCCATTGAAAAACGTCCAGAAATGTTTGAAGCTACTGACTGAATGAAAGGAGCTGGCATCTCACTCTCTTTGAATCTTCTTTATCATGCTAGGATTAGCAGGAAAAAGCAAAAAATTTCAGAATTGCACCTTGCAATGTGGAAATATTACTGTTTGTGCATTTACAATATTCATTGATTTTTGCCATTGAAAAACATGTTTTTCATATACCAGAAATGTTTGAAGCTACTGACTGAATGAAAGGAGCTGGCATCTCACTCTCTTTGAATCTTCTTTATCATGCTAGGATTAGAAGGAAAAAGCAAAAAATTTCAGAATTGCACCTTGCAATGTGGAGATATTACTGTTTGTGCATTTACAATATTCATTGATTTTTGCCATTGAAAAACATGTTTTTCATATACCAGAAATGTTTGAAGCTACTGACTGAATGAAAGGAGCTGGCATCTCACTCTCTTTGAATCTTCTTTATCATGCTAGGATTAGCAGGAAAAAGCAAAAAATTTCAGAATTGCACCTTGCAATGTGGAGATATTACTGTTTGTGCATTTACAATATTCATTGATTTTTGCCATTGAAAAACATGTTTTTCATATACCAGAAATGTTTGAAGCTACTGACTGAATGAAAGGAGCTGGCATCTCACTCTCTTTGAATCTTCTTTATCATGCTAGGATTAACAGGAAAAAGCAAAAAATTTCAGAATTGCACCTTGCAATGTGGAGATATTACTGTTTGTGCATTTACAATATTCATTGATTTTTGCCATTGAAAAACGTCCAGAAATGTTTGAAGCTACTGACTGAATGAAAGGAGCTGGCATCTCACTCTCTTTGAATCTTCTTTATCATGCTAGGATTAGCAGGAAAAAGCAAAAAATTTCAGAATTGCACCTTGCAATGTGGAGATATTACTGTTTGTGCATTTACAATATTCATTGATTTTTGCCATTGAAAAACATGTTTTTCATATACCAGAAATGTTTGAAGCTACTGACTGAATGAAAGGAGCTGGCATCTCACTCTCTTTGAATCTTCTTTATCCTGATAGGATTAGCAGGAAAAAGCAAAAAATTTCAGAATTGCACCTTGCAATGTGGAGATATTACTGTTTGTGCATTTACAATATTCATTGATTTTTGCCATTGAAAAACGTCCAGAAATGTTTGAAGCTACTGACTGAATGAAAGGAGCTGGCATCTCACTCTCTTTGAATCTTCTTTATCATGCTAGGATTAGCAGGAAAAAGCAAAAAATTTCAGAATTGCACCTTGCAATGTGGAGATATTACTGTTTGTGCATTTACAATATTCATTGATTTTTGCCATTGAAAAACGTCCAGAAATGTTTGAAGCTACTGACTGAATGAAAGGAGCTGGCATCTCACTCTCTTTGAATCTTCTTTATCATGCTAGGATTAGCAGGAAAAAGCAAAAAATTTCAGAATTGCACCTTGCAATGTGGAGATATTACTGTTTGTGCATTTACAATATTCATTGATTTTTGCCATTGAAAAACATCATGTTATTCATATACCAGAAATGTTTGAAGCTACTGACTGAATGAAAGGAGCTGGCATCTCACTCTCTTTGAATCTTCTTTATCATGCTAGGATTAACAGGAAAAAGCAAAAAATTTCAGAATTGCACCTTGCAATGTGGAGATATTACTGTTTGTGCATTTACAATATTCATTGATTTTTGCCATTGAAAAACGTCCAGAAATGTTTGAAGCTACTGACTGAATGAAAGGAGCTGGCATCTCACTCTCTTTGAATCTTCTTTATCATGCTAGGATTAGCAGGAAAAAGCAAAAAATTTCAGAATTGCACCTTGCAATGTGGAGATATTACTGTTTGTGCATTTACAATATTCATTGATTTTTGCCATTGAAAAACATCATGTTATTCATATACCAGAAATGTTTGAAGCTACTGACTGAATGAAAGGAGCTGGCATCTCACTCTCTTTGAATCTTCTTTATCATGCTAGGATTAACGGGAAAAAGCAAAAAATTTCAGAATTGCACCTTGCAATGTGGAGATATTACTGTTTGTGCATTTACAATATTCATTGATTTTTGCCATTGAAAAACATCATGTTATTCATATACCAGAAATGTTTGAAGCTACTGACTGAATGAAAGGAGCTGGCATCTCACTCTCTTTGAATCTTCTTTATCATGCTAGGCTTAACAGGAAAAAGCAAAAAATTTCAGAATTGCACCTTGCAATGTGGAGATATTACTGTTTGTGCATTTACAATATTCATTGATTTTTGCCATTGAAAAACGTCCAGAAATGTTTGAAGCTACTGACTGAATGAAAGGAGCTGGCATCTCACTCTCTTTGAATCTTCTTTATCATGCTAGGATTAGCAGGAAAAAGCAAAAAATTTCAGAATTGCACCTTGCAATGTGGAGATATTACTGTTTGTGCATTTACAATATTCATTGATTTTTGCCATTGAAAAACGTCCAGAAATGTTTGAAGCTACTGACTGAATGAAAGGAGCTGGCATCTCACTCTCTTTGAATCTTCTTTATCATGCTAGGATTAGCAGGAAAAAGCAAAAAATTTCAGAATTGCACCTTGCAATGTGGAGATATTACTGTTTGTGCATTTACAATATTCATTGATTTTTGCCATTGAAAAACGTTTTTCATATACCAGAAATGTTTGAAGCTACTGACTGAATGAAAGGAGCTGGCATCTCACTCTCTTTGAATCTTCTTTATCATGCTAGGATTAGCAGGAAAAAGCAAAAAATTTCAGAATTGCACCTTGCAATGTGGAGATATTACTGTTTGTGCATTTACAATATTCATTGATTTTTGCCATTGAAAAACGTCCAGAAATGTTTGAAGCTACTGACTGAATGAAAGGAGCTGGCATCTCACTCTCTTTGAATCTTCTTTATCATGCTAGGATTAGCAGGAAAAAGCAAAAAATTTCAGAATTGCACCTTGCAATGTGGAGATATTACTGTTTGTGCATTTACAATATTCATTGATTTTTGCCATTGAAAAACATGTTTTTCATATACCAGAAATGTTTGAAGCTACTGACTGAATGAAAGGAGCTGGCATCTCACTCTCTTTGAATCTTCTTTATCCTGCTAGGATTAGCAGGAAAAAGCAAAAAATTTCAGAATTGAACCTTGTAATGTGGAGATATTACTGTTTGTGCATTTACAATATTCATTGATTTTTGCCATTGAAAAACATGTTTTTCATATACCAGAAATGTTTGAAGCTACTGACTGAATGAAAGGAGCTGGCATCTCACTCTCTTTGAATCTTCTTTATCATGCTAGGATTAGCAGGAAAAAGCAAAAAATTTCAGAATTGCACCTTGCAATGTGGAGATATTACTGTTTGTGCATTTACAATATTCATTGATTTTTGCCATTGAAAAACGTCCAGAAATGTTTGAAGCTACTGACTGAATGAAAGGAGCTGGCATCTCACTCTCTTTGAATCTTCTTTATCATGCTAGGATTAGCAGGAAAAAGCAAAAAATTTCAGAATTGCACCATGCAATGTGGAGATATTACTGTTTGTGCATTTACAATATTCATTGATTTTTGCCATTGAAAAACGTCCAGAAATGTTTGAAGCTACTGACTGAATGAAAGGAGCTGGCATCTCACTCTCTTTGAATCTTCTTTATCATGCTAGGATTAGCAGGAAAAAGCAAAAAATTTCAGAATTGCACCTTGCAATGTGGAGATATTACTGTTTGTGCATTTACAATATTCATTGATTTTTGCCATTGAAAAACATCATGTTATTCATATACCAGAAATGTTTGAAGCTACTGACTGAATGAAAGGAGCTGGCATCTCACTCTCTTTGAATCTTCTTTATCATGCTAGGATTAACAGGAAAAAGCAAAAAATTTCAGAATTGCACCTTGCAATGTGGAGATATTACTGTTTGTGCATTTACAATATTCATTGATTTTTGCCATTGAAAAACGTCCAGAAATGTTTGAAGCTACTGACTGAATGAAAGGAGCTGGCATCTCACTCTCTTTGAATCTTCTTTATCATGCTAGGATTAGCAGGAAAAAGCAAAAAATTTCAGAATTGCACCTTGCAATGTGGAGATATTACTGTTTGTGCATTTACAATATTCATTGATTTTTGCCATTGAAAAACGTCCAGAAATGTTTGAAGCTACTGACTGAATGAAAGGAGCTGGCATCTCACTCTCTTTGAATCTTCTTTATCATGCTAGGATTAGCAGGAAAAAGCAAAAAATTTCAGAATTGCACCTTGCAATGTGGAGATATTACTGTTTGTGCATTTACAATATTCATTGATTTTTGCCATTGAAAAACATGTTTTTCATATACCAGAAATGTTTGAAGCTACTGACTGAATGAAAGGAGCTGGCATCTCACTCTCTTTGAATCTTCTTTATCCTGCTAGGATTAGCAGGAAAAAGCAAAAAATTTCAGAATTGCACCTTGCAATGTGGAGATATTACTGTTTGTGCATTTACAATATTCATTGATTTTTGCCATTGAAAAACATGTTTTTCATATACCAGAAATGTTTGAAGCTACTGACTGAATGAAAGGAGCTGGCATCTCACTCTCTTTGAATCTTCTTTATCATGCTAGGATTAGCAGGAAAAAGCTAAAAATTTCAGAATTGCACCTTGCAATGTGGAGATATTACTGTTTGTGCATTTACAATATTCATTGATTTTTGCCATTGAAAAACATGTTTTTCATATACCAGGAATGTTTGAAGCTACTGACTGAATGAAAGGAGCTGGCATCTCACTCTCTTTGAATCTTCTTTATCCTGCTAGGATTAGCAGGAAAAAGCAAAAAATTTCAGAATTGCACCTTGCAATGTGGAGATATTACTGTTTGTGCATTTACAATATTCATTGATTTTTGCCATTGAAAAACGTCCAGAAATGTTTGAAGCTACTGACTGAATGAAAGGAGCTGGCATCTCACTCTCTTTGAATCTTCTTTATCATGCTAGGATTAGCAGGAAAAAGCAAAAAATTTCAGAATTGCACCATGCAATGTGGAGATATTACTGTTTGTGCATTTACAATATTCATTGATTTTTGCCATTGAAAAACGTCCAGAAATGTTTGAAGCTACTGACTGAATGAAAGGAGCTGGCATCTCACTCTCTTTGAATCTTCTTTATCATGCTAGGATAAGCAGGAAAAAGCAAAAAATTTCAGAATTGCACCTTGCAATGTGGAGATATTACTGTTTGTGCATTTACAATATTCATTGATTTTTGCCATTGAAAAACATCATGTTATTCATATACCAGAAATGTTTGAAGCTACTGACTGAATGAAAGGAGCTGGCATCTCACTCTCTTTGAATCTTCTTTATCATGCTAGGATTAACAGGAAAAAGCAAAAAATTTCAGAATTGCACCTTGCAATGTGGAGATATTACTGTTTGTGCATTTACAATATTCATTGATTTTTGCCATTGAAAAACGTCCAGAAATGTTTGAAGCTACTGACTGAATGAAAGGAGCTGGCATCTCACTCTCTTTGAATCTTCTTTTTCATGCTAGGATTAGCAGGAAAAAGCAAAAAATTTCAGAATTGCACCTTGCAATGTGGAGATATTACTGTTTGTGCATTTACAATATTCATTGATTTTTGCCATTGAAAAACATGTTTTTCATATACCAGAAATGTTTGAAGCTACTGACTGAATGAAAGGAGCTGGCATCTCACTCTCTTTGAATCTTCTTTATCATGCTAGGATTAGCAGGAAAAAGCAAAAAATTTCAGAATTGCACCTTGCAATGTGGAGATTTTACTGTTTGTGCATTTACAATATTCATTGATTTTTGCCATTGAAAAACGTTTTTCATATACCAGAAATGTTTGAAGCTACTGACTGAATGAAAGGAGCTGGCATCTCACTCTCTTTGAATCTTCTTTATCATGCTAGGATTAGCAGGAAAAAGCAAAAAATTTCAGAATTGCACCTTGCAATGTGGAGATATTACTGTTTGTGCATTTACAATATTCATTGATTTTTGCCATTGAAAAACATGTTTTTCATATACCAGAAATGTTTGAAGCTACTGACTGAATGAAAGGAGCTGGCATCTCACTCTCTTTGAATCTTCTTTATCATGCTAGGATTAGCAGGAAAAAGCAAAAAATTTCAGAATTGCACCTTGCAATGTGGAGATATTACTGTTTGTGCATTTACAATATTCATTGATTTTTGCCATTGAAAAACATGTTTTTCATATACCAGAAATGTTTGAAGCTACTGACTGAATGAAAGGAGCTGGCATCTCACTCTCTTTGAATCTTCTTTATCATGCTAGGATTAGCAGGAAAAAGCAAAAAATTTCAGAATTGCACCTTGCAATGTGGAGATATTACTGTTTGTGCATTTACAATATTCATTGATTTTTGCCATTGAAAAACATGTTTTTCATATACCAGAAATGTTTGAAGCTACTGACTGAATGAAAGGAGCTGGCATCTCACTCTCTTTGAATCTTCTTTATCATGCTAGGATTAACAGGAAAAAGCAAAAAATTTCAGAATTGCACCTTGCAATGTGGAGATATTACTGTTTGTGCATTTACAATATTCATTGATTTTTGCCATTGAAAAACGTCCAGAAATGTTTGAAGCTACTGACTGAATGAAAGGAGCTGGCATCTCACTCTCTTTGAATCTTCTTTATCATGCTAGGATTAGCAGGAAAAAGCAAAAAATTTCAGAATTGCACCTTGCAATGTGGAGATATTACTGTTTGTGCATTTACAATATTCATTGATTTTTGCCATTGAAAAACATGTTTTTCATATACCAGAAATGTTTGAAGCTACTGACTGAATGAAAGGAGCTGGCATCTCACTCTCTTTGAATCTTCTTTATCCTGCTAGGATTAGCAGGAAAAAGCAAAAAATTTCAGAATTGCACCTTGCAATGTGGAGATATTACTGTTTGTGCATTTACAATATTCATTGATTTTTGCCATTGAAAAACGTTTTTCATATACCAGAAATGTTTGAAGCTACTGACTGAATGAAAGGAGCTGGCATCTCACTCTCTTTGAATCTTCTTTATCATGCTAGGATTAGCAGGAAAAAGCAAAAAATTTCAGAATTGCACCTTGCAATGTGGAGATATTACTGTTTGTGCATTTACAATATTCATTGATTTTTGCCATTGAAAAACATGTTTTTCATATACCAGAAATGTTTGAAGCTACTGACTGAATGAAAGGAGCTGGCATCTCACTCTCTTTGAATCTTCTTTATCATGCTAGGATTAGCAGGAAAAAGCAAAAAATTTCAGAATTGCACCTTGCAATGTGGAGATATTACTGTTTGTGCATTTACAATATTCATTGATTTTTGCCATTGAAAAACATGTTTTTCATATACCAGAAATGTTTGAAGCTACTGACTGAATGAAAGGAGCTGGCATCTCACTCTCTTTGAATCTTTATCATGCTAGGATTAGCAGGAAAAAGCAAAAAATTTCAGAATTGCACCTTGCAATGTGGAGATATTACTGTTTGTGCATTTACAATATTCATTGATTTTTGCCATTGAAAAACATGTTTTTCATATACCAGAAATGTTTGAAGCTACTGACTGAATGAAAGGAGCTGGCATCTCACTCTCTTTGAATCTTCTTTATCATGCTAGGATTAACAGGAAAAAGCAAAAAATTTCAGAATTGCACCTTGCAATGTGGAGATATTACTGTTTGTGCATTTACAATATTCATTGATTTTTGCCATTGAAAAACGTCCAGAAATGTTTGAAGCTACTGACTGAATGAAAGGAGCTGGCATCTCACTCTCTTTGAATCTTCTTTATCATGCTAGGATTAGCAGGAAAAAGCAAAAAATTTCAGAATTGCACCTTGCAATGTGGAGATATTACTGTTTGTGCATTTACAATATTCATAGATTTTTGCCATTGAAAAACATGTTTTTCATATACCAGAAATGTTTGAAGCTACTGACTGAATGAAAGGAGCTGGCATCTCACTCTCTTTGAATCTTCTTTATCCTGCTAGGATTAGCAGGAAAAAGCAAAAAATTTCAGAATTGCACCTTGCAATGTGGAGATATTACTGTTTGTGCATTTACAATATTCATTGATTTTTGCCATTGAAAAACGTCCAGAAATGTTTGAAGCTACTGACTGAATGAAAGGAGCTGGCATCTCACTCTCTTTGAATCTTCTTTATCATGCTATAGGATTAGCAGGAAAAAGCAAAAAATTTCAGAATTGCACCTTGCAATGTGGAGATATTACTGTTTGTGCATTTACAATATTCATTGATTTTTGCCATTGAAAAACGTCCAGAAATGTTTGAAGCTACTGACTGAATGAAAGGAGCTGGCATCTCACTCTCTTTGAATCTTCTTTATCATGCTAGGATTAACAGGAAAAAGCAAAAAATTTCAGAATTGCACCTTGCAATGTGGAGATATTACTGTTTGTGCATTTACAATATTCATTGATTTTTGCCATTGAAAAACGTCCAGAAATGTTTGAAGCTACTGACTGAATGAAAGGAGCTGGCATCTCACTCTCTTTGAATCTTCTTTATCATGCTAGGATTAGCAGGAAAAAGCAAAAAATTTCAGAATTGCACCTTGCAATGTGGAAATATTACTGTTTGTGCATTTACAATATTCATTGATTTTTGCCATTGAAAAACATGTTTTTCATATACCAGAAATGTTTGAAGCTACTGACTGAATGAAAGGAGCTGGCATCTCACTCTCTTTGAATCTTCTTTATCATGCTAGGATTAGCAGGAAAAAGCAAAAAATTTCAGAATTGCACCTTGCAATGTGGAGATATTACTGTTTGTGCATTTACAATATTCATTGATTTTTGCCATTGAAAAACATGTTTTTCATATACCAGAAATGTTTGAAGCTACTGACTGAATGAAAGGAGCTGGCATCTCACTCTCTTTGAATCTTCTTTATCATGCTAGGATTAGAAGGAGAAAGCAAAAAATTTCAGAATTGCACCTTGCAATGTGGAGATATTACTGTTTGTGCATTTACAATATTCATTGATTTTTGCCATTGAAAAACATGTTTTTCATATACCAGAAATGTTTGAAGCTACTGACTGAATGAAAGGAGCTGGCATCTCACTCTCTTTGAATCTTCTTTATCATGCTAGGATTAACAGGAAAAAGCAAAAAATTTCAGAATTGCACCTTGCAATGTGGAGATATTACTGTTTGTGCATTTACAATATTCATTGATTTTTGCCATTGAAAAACGTCCAGAAATGTTTGAAGCTACTGACTGAATGAAAGGAGCTGGCATCTCACTCTCTTTGAATCTTCTTTATCATGCTAGGATTAGCAGGAAAAAGCAAAAAATTTCAGAATTGCACCTTGCAATGTGGAGATATTACTGTTTGTGCATTTACAATATTCATTGATTTTTGCCATTGAAAAACATGTTTTTCATATACCAGAAATGTTTGAAGCTACTGACTGAATGAAAGGAGCTGGCATCTCACTCTCTTTGAATCTTCTTTATCCTGATAGGATTAGCAGGAAAAAGCAAAAAATTTCAGAATTGCACCTTGCAATGTGGAGATATTACTGTTTGTGCATTTACAATATTCATTGATTTTTGCCATTGAAAAACGTCCAGAAATGTTTGAAGCTACTGACTGAATGAAAGGAGCTGGCATCTCACTCTCTTTGAATCTTCTTTATCATGCTAGGATTAGCAGGAAAAAGCAAAAAATTTCAGAATTGCACCTTGCAATGTGGAGATATTACTGTTTGTGCATTTACAATATTCATTGATTTTTGCCATTGAAAAACGTCCAGAAATGTTTGAAGCTACTGACTGAATGAAAGGAGCTGGCATCTCACTCTCTTTGAATCTTCTTTATCATGCTAGGATTAGCAGGAAAAAGCAAAAAATTTCAGAATTGCACCTTGCAATGTGGAGATATTACTGTTTGTGCATTTACAATATTCATTGATTTTTGCCATTGAAAAACGTCCAGAAATGTTTGAAGCTACTGACTGAATGAAAGGAGCTGGCATCTCACTCTCTTTGAATCTTCTTTATCATGCTATAGGATTAGCAGGAAAAAGCAAAAAATTTCAGAATTGCACCTTGCAATGTGGAGATATTACTGTTTGTGCATTTACAATATTCATTGATTTTTGCCATTGAAAAACGTCCAGAAATGTTTGAAGCTACTGACTGAATGAAAGGAGCTGGCATCTCACTCTCTTTGAATCTTCTTTATCATGCTAGGATTAACAGGAAAAAGCAAAAAATTTCAGAATTGCACCTTGCAATGTGGAGATATTACTGTTTGTGCATTTACAATATTCATTGATTTTTGCCATTGAAAAACGTCCAGAAATGTTTGAAGCTACTGACTGAATGAAAGGAGCTGGCATCTCACTCTCTTTGAATCTTCTTTATCATGCTAGGATTAGCAGGAAAAAGCAAAAAATTTCAGAATTGCACCTTGCAATGTGGAAATATTACTGTTTGTGCATTTACAATATTCATTGATTTTTGCCATTGAAAAACATGTTTTTCATATACCAGAAATGTTTGAAGCTACTGACTGAATGAAAGGAGCTGGCATCTCACTCTCTTTGAATCTTCTTTATCATGCTAGGATTAGCAGGAAAAAGCAAAAAATTTCAGAATTGCACCTTGCAATGTGGAGATATTACTGTTTGTGCATTTACAATATTCATTGATTTTTGCCATTGAAAAACATGTTTTTCATATACCAGAAATGTTTGAAGCTACTGACTGAATGAAAGGAGCTGGCATCTCACTCTCTTTGAATCTTCTTTATCATGCTAGGATTAGCAGGAGAAAGCAAAAAATTTCAGAATTGCACCTTGCAATGTGGAGATATTACTGTTTGTGCATTTACAATATTCATTGATTTTTGCCATTGAAAAACATGTTTTTCATATACCAGAAATGTTTGAAGCTACTGACTGAATGAAAGGAGCTGGCATCTCACTCTCTTTGAATCTTCTTTATCATGCTAGGATTAACAGGAAAAAGCAAAAAATTTCAGAATTGCACCTTGCAATGTGGAGATATTACTGTTTGTGCATTTACAATATTCATTGATTTTTGCCATTGAAAAACGTCCAGAAATGTTTGAAGCTACTGACTGAATGAAAGGAGCTGGCATCTCACTCTCTTTGAATCTTCTTTATCATGCTAGGATTAGCAGGAAAAAGCAAAAAATTTCAGAATTGCACCTTGCAATGTGGAGATATTACTGTTTGTGCATTTACAATATTCATTGATTTTTGCCATTGAAAAACATGTTTTTCATATACCAGAAATGTTTGAAGCTACTGACTGAATGAAAGGAGCTGGCATCTCACTCTCTTTGAATCTTCTTTATCCTGATAGGATTAGCAGGAAAAAGCAAAAAATTTCAGAATTGCACCTTGCAATGTGGAGATATTACTGTTTGTGCATTTACAATATTCATTGATTTTTGCCATTGAAAAACGTCCAGAAATGTTTGAAGCTACTGACTGAATGAAAGGAGCTGGCATCTCACTCTCTTTGAATCTTCTTTATCATGCTAGGATTAGCAGGAAAAAGCAAAAAATTTCAGAATTGCACCTTGCAATGTGGAGATATTACTGTTTGTGCATTTACAATATTCATTGATTTTTGCCATTGAAAAACGTCCAGAAATGTTTGAAGCTACTGACTGAATGAAAGGAGCTGGCATCTCACTCTCTTTGAATCTTCTTTATCATGCTAGGATTAGCAGGAAAAAGCAAAAAATTTCAGAATTGCACCTTGCAATGTGGAGATATTACTGTTTGTGCATTTACAATATTCATTGATTTTTGCCATTGAAAAACATCATGTTATTCATATACCAGAAATGTTTGAAGCTACTGACTGAATGAAAGGAGCTGGCATCTCACTCTCTTTGAATCTTCTTTATCATGCTAGGATTAACAGGAAAAAGCAAAAAATTTCAGAATTGCACCTTGCAATGTGGAGATATTACTGTTTGTGCATTTACAATATTCATTGATTTTTGCCATTGAAAAACGTCCAGAAATGTTTGAAGCTACTGACTGAATGAAAGGAGCTGGCATCTCACTCTCTTTGAATCTTCTTTATCATGCTAGGATTAGCAGGAAAAAGCAAAAAATTTCAGAATTGCACCTTGCAATGTGGAGATATTACTGTTTGTGCATTTACAATATTCATTGATTTTTGCCATTGAAAAACATCATGTTATTCATATACCAAAAATGTTTGAAGCTACTGACTGAATGAAAGGAGCTGGCATCTCACTCTCTTTGAATCTTCTTTATCATGCTAGGATTAACAGGAAAAAGCAAAAAATTTCAGAATTGCACCTTGCAATGTGGAGATATTACTGTTTGTGCATTTACAATATTCATTGATTTTTGCCATTGAAAAACATCATGTTATTCATATACCAGAAATGTTTGAAGCTACTGACTGAATGAAAGGAGCTGGCATCTCACTCTCTTTGAATCCTCTTTATCATGCTAGGATTAACAGGAAAAAGCAAAAAATTTCAGAATTGCACCTTGCAATGTGGAGATGTTACTGTTTGTGCATTTACAATATTCATTGATTTTTGCCATTGAAAAACGTCCAGAAATGTTTGAAGCTACTGACTGAATGAAAGGAGCTGGCATCTCACTCTCTTTGAATCTTCTTTATCATGCTAGGATTAGCAGGAAAAAGCAAAAAATTTCAGAATTGCACCTTGCAATGTGGAGATATTACTGTTTGTGCATTTACAATATTCATTGATTTTTGCCATTGAAAAACATCATGTTATTCATATACCAGAAATGTTTGAAGCTACTGACTGAATGAAAGGAGCTGGCATCTCACTCTCTTTGAATCTTCTTTATCATGCTAGGATTAACAGGAAAAAGCAAAAAATTTCAGAATTGCACCTTGTAATGTGGAGATATTACTGTTTGTGCATTTACAATATTCATTGATTTTTGCCATTGAAAAACGTCCAGAAATGTTTGAAGCTACTGACTGAATGAAAGGAGCTGGCATCTCACTCTCTTTGAATCTTCTTTATCATGCTAGGATTAGCAGGAAAAAGCAAAAAATTTCAGAATTGCACCTTGCAATGTGGAGATATTACTGTTTGTGCATTTACAATATTCATTGATTTTTGCCATTGAAAAACATGTTTTTCATATACCAGAAATGTTTGAAGCTACTGACTGAATGAAAGGAGCTGGCATCTCACTCTCTTTGAATCTTCTTTATCCTGCTAGGATTAGCAGGAAAAAGCAAAAAATTTCAGAATTGCACCTTGCAATGTGGAGATATTACTGTTTGTGCATTTACAATATTCATTGATTTTTGCCATTGAAAAACATCATGTTATTCATATACCAGAAATGTTTGAAGCTACTGACTGAATGAAAGGAGCTGGCATCTCACTCTCTTTGAATCTTCTTTATCATGCTAGGATTAACAGGAAAAAGCAAAAAATTTCAGAATTGCACCTTGCAATGTGGAGATATTAGTTTGTGCATTTACAATATTCATTGATTTTTGCCATTGAAAAACGTCCAGAAATGTTTGAAGCTACTGACTGAATGAAAGGAGCTGGCATCTCACTCTCTTTGAATCTTCTTTATCATGCTAGGATTAGCAGGAAAAAGCAAAAAATTTCAGAATTGCACCTTGCAATGTGGAGATATTACTGTTTGTGCATTTACAATATTCATTGATTTTTGCCATTGAAAAACATCATGTTATTCATATACCAGAAATGTTTGAAGCTACTGACTGAATGAAAGGAGCTGGCATCTCACTCTCTTTGAATCTTCTTTATCATGCTAGGATTAACAGGAAAAAGCAAAAAATTTCAGAATTGCACCTTGCAATGTGGAGATATTAGTTTGTGCATTTACAATATTCATTGATTTTTGCCATTGAAAAACGTCCAGAAATGTTTGAAGCTACTGACTGAATGAAAGGAGCTGGCATCTCACTCTCTTTGAATCTTCTTTATCATGCTAGGATTAGCAGGAAAAAGCAAAAAATTTCAGAATTGCACCTTGCAATGTGGAGATATTACTGTTTGTGCATTTACAATATTCATTGATTTTTGCCATTGAAAAACGTCCAGAAATGTTTGAAGCTACTGACTGAATGAAAGGAGCTGGCATCTCACTCTCTTTGAATCTTCTTTATCATGCTAGGATTAGCAGGAAAAAGCAAAAAATTTCAGAATTGCACCTTGCAATGTGGAGATATTACTGTTTGTGCATTTACAATATTCATTGATTTTTGCCATTGAAAAACGTCCAGAAATGTTTGAAGCTACTGACTGAATGAAAGGAGCTGGCATCTCACTCTCTTTGAATCTTCTTTATCATGCTAGGATTAGCAGGAAAAAGCAAAAAATTTCAGAATTGCACCTTGCAATGTGGAGATATTACTGTTTGTGCATTTACAATATTCATTGATTTTTGCCATTGAAAAACATCATGTTATTCATATACCAGAAATGTTTGAAGCTACTGACTGAATGAAAGGAGCTGGCATCTCACTCTCTTTGAATCTTCTTTATCATGCTAGGATTAACAGGAAAAAGCAAAAAATTTCAGAATTGCACCTTGCAATGTGGAGATATTAGTTTGTGCATTTACAATATTCATTGATTTTTGCCATTGAAAAACGTCCAGAAATGTTTGAAGCTACTGACTGAATGAAAGGAGCTGGCATCTCACTCTCTTTGAATCTTCTTTATCATGCTAGGATTAGCAGGAAAAAGCAAAAAATTTCAGAATTGCACCTTGCAATGTGGAGATATTACTGTTTGTGCATTTACAATATTCATTGATTTTTGCCATTGAAAAACATGTTTTTCATATACCAGAAATGTTTGAAGCTACTGACTGAATGAAAGGAGCTGGCATCTCACTCTCTTTGAATCTTCTTTATCCTGCTAGGATTAGCAGGAAAAAGCAAAAAATTTCAGAATTGCACCTTGCAATGTGGAGATATTACTGTTTGTGCATTTACAATATTCATTGATTTTTGCCATTGAAAAACGTCCAGAAATGTTTGAAGCTACTGACTGAATGAAAGGAGCTGGCATCTCACTCTCTTTGAATCTTCTTTATCATGCTAGGATTAGCAGGAAAAAGCAAAAAATTTCAGAATTGCACCTTGCAATGTGGAGATATTACTGTTTGTGCATTTACAATATTCATTGATTTTTGCCATTGAAAAACGTCCAGAAATGTTTGAAGCTACTGACTGAATGAAAGGAGCTGGCATCTCACTCTCTTTGAATCTTCTTTATCATGCTAGGATTAGCAGGAAAAAGCAAAAAATTTCAGAATTGCACCTTGCAATGTGGAGATATTACTGTTTGTGCATTTACAATATTCATTGATTTTTGCCATTGAAAAACATCATGTTATTCATATACCAGAAATGTTTGAAGCTACTGACTGAATGAAAGGAGCTGGCATCTCACTCTCTTTGAATCTTCTTTATCATGCTAGGATTAACAGGAAAAAGCAAAAAATTTCAGAATTGCACCTTGCAATGTGGAGATATTAGTTTGTGCATTTACAATATTCATTGATTTTTGCCATTGAAAAACGTCCAGAAATGTTTGAAGCTACTGACTGAATGAAAGGAGCTGGCATCTCACTCTCTTTGAATCTTCTTTATCATGCTAGGATTAGCAGGAAAAAGCAAAAAATTTCAGAATTGCACCTTGCAATGTGGAGATATTACTGTTTGTGCATTTACAATATTCATTGATTTTTGCCATTGAAAAACATGTTTTTCATATACCAGAAATGTTTGAAGCTACTGACTGAATGAAAGGAGCTGGCATCTCACTCTCTTTGAATCTTCTTTATCCTGCTAGGATTAGCAGGAAAAAGCAAAAAATTTCAGAATTGCACCTTGCAATGTGGAGATATTACTGTTTGTGCATTTACAATATTCATTGATTTTTGCCATTGAAAAACGTCCAGAAATGTTTGAAGCTACTGACTGAATGAAAGGAGCTGGCATCTCACTCTCTTTGAATCTTCTTTATCATGCTAGGATTAGCAGGAAAAAGCAAAAAATTTCAGAATTGCACCTTGCAATGTGGAGATATTACTGTTTGTGCATTTACAATATTCATTGATTTTTGCCATTGAAAAACGTCCAGAAATGTTTGAAGCTACTGACTGAATGAAAGGAGCTGGCATCTCACTCTCTTTGAATCTTCTTTATCATGCTAGGATTAGCAGGAAAAAGCAAAAAATTTCAGAATTGCACCTTGCAATGTGGAGATATTACTGTTTGTGCATTTACAATATTCATTGATTTTTGCCATTGAAAAACATCATGTTATTCATATACCAGAAATGTTTGAAGCTACTGACTGAATGAAAGGAGCTGGCATCTCACTCTCTTTGAATCTTCTTTATCATGCTAGGATTAACAGGAAAAAGCAAAAAATTTCAGAATTGCACCTTGCAATGTGGAGATATTACTGTTTGTGCATTTACAATATTCATTGATTTTTGCCATTGAAAAACGTCCAGAAATGTTTGAAGCTACTGACTGAATGAAAGGAGCTGGCATCTCACTCTCTTTGAATCTTCTTTATCATGCTAGGATTAGCAGGAAAAAGCAAAAAATTTCAGAATTGCACCTTGCAATGTGGAGATATTACTGTTTGTGCATTTACAATATTCATTGATTTTTGCCATTGAAAAACATCATGTTATTCATATACCAGAAATGTTTGAAGCTACTGACTGAATGAAAGGAGCTGGCATCTCACTCTCTTTGAATCTTCTTTATCATGCTAGGATTAACAGGAAAAAGCAAAAAATTTCAGAATTGCACCTTGCAATGTGGAGATATTACTGTTTGTGCATTTACAATATTCATTGATTTTTGCCATTGAAAAACGTCCAGAAATGTTTGAAGCTACTGACTGAATGAAAGGAGCTGGCATCTCACTCTCTTTGAATCTTTATCATGCTAGGATTAGCAGGAAAAAGCAAAAAATTTCAGAATTGCACCTTGCAATGTGGAAATATTACTGTTTGTGCATTTACAATATTCATTGATTTTTGCCTTTGAAAAACATGTTTTTCATATACCAGAAATGTTTGAAGCTACTGACTGAATGAAAGGAGCTGGCATCTCACTCTCTTTGAATCTTCTTTATCATGCTAGGATTAGCAGGAAAAAGCAAAAAATTTCAGAATTGCACCTTGCAATGTGGAGATATTACTGTTTGTGCATTTACAATATTCATTGATTTTTGCCATTGAAAAACATGTTTTTCATATACCAGAAATGTTTGAAGCTACTGACTGAATGAAAGGAGCTGGCATCTCACTCTCTTTGAATCTTCTTTATCATGCTAGGATTAGCAGGAAAAAGCAAAAAATTTCAGAATTGCACCTTGCAATGTGGAGATATTACTGTTTGTGCATTTACAATATTCATTGATTTTTGCCATTGAAAAACATGTTTTTCATATACCAGGAATGTTTGAAGCTACTGACTGAATGAAAGGAGCTGGCATCTCACTCTCTTTGAATCTTCTTTATCCTGCTAGGATTAGCAGGAAAAAGCAAAAAATTTCAGAATTGCACCTTGCAATGTGGAGATATTACTGTTTGTGCATTTACAATATTCATTGATTTTTGCCATTGAAAAACGTCCAGAAATGTTTGAAGCTACTGACTGAATGAAAGGAGCTGGCATCTCACTCTCTTTGAATCTTCTTTATCATGCTAGGATTAGCAGGAAAAAGCAAAAAATTTCAGAATTGCACCTTGCAATGTGGAGATATTACTGTTTGTGCATTTACAATATTCATTGATTTTTGCCATTGAAAAACATGTTTTTCACATACCAGAAATGTTTGAAGCTACTGACTGAATGAAAGGAGCTGGCATCTCACTCTCTTTGAATCTTCTTTATCCTGCTAGGATTAGCAGGAAAAAGCAAAAAATTTCAGAATTGCACCTTGCAATGTGGAGATATTACTGTTTGTGCATTTACAATATTCATTGATTTTTGCCATTGAAAAACGTCCAGAAATGTTTGAAGCTACTGACTGAATGAAAGGAGCTGGCATCTCATTCTCTTTGAATCTTCTTTATCATGCTAGGATTAGCAGGAAAAAGCAAAAAATTTCAGAATTGCACCTTGCAATGTGGAGATATTACTGTTTGTGCATTTACAATATTCATTGATTTTTGCCATTGAAAAATGTCCAGAAATGTTTGAAGCTACTGACTGAATGAAAGGAGCTGGCATCTCACTCTCTTTGAATCTTCTTTATCATGCTAGGATTAGCAGGAAAAAGCAAAAATTTCAGAATTGCACCTTGCAATGTGGAGATATTACTGTTTGTGCATTTACAATATTCATTGATTTTTGCCATTGAAAAACATCATGTTATTCATATACCAGAAATGTTTGAAGCTACTGACTGAATGAAAGGAGCTGGCATCTCACTCTCTTTGAATCTTCTTTATCATGCTAGGATTAACAGGAAAAAGCAAAAAATTTCAGAATTGCACCTTGCAATGTGGAGATATTACTGTTTGTGCATTTACAATATTCATTGATTTTTGCCATTGAAAAACGTCCAGAAATGTTTGAAGCTACTGACTGAATGAAAGGAGCTGGCATCTCACTCTCTTTGAATCTTCTTTATCATGCTAGGATTAGCAGGAAAAAGCAAAAAATTTCAGAATTGCACCTTGCAATGTGGAGATATTACTGTTTGTGCATTTACAAAATTCATTGATTTTTGCCATTGAAAAACATCATGTTATTCATATACCAGAAATGTTTGAAGCTACTGACTGAATGAAAGGAGCTGGCATCTCACTCTCTTTGAATCTTCTTTATCATGCTAGGATTAACAGGAAAAAGCAAAAAATTTCAGAATTGCACCTTGCAATGTGGAGATATTACTGTTTGTGCATTTACAATATTCATTGATTTTTGCCATTGAAAAACGTCCAGAAATGTTTGAAGCTACTGACTGAATGAAAGGAGCTGGCATCTCACTCTCTTTGAATCTTTATCATGCTAGGATTAGCAGGAAAAAGCAAAAAATTTCAGAATTGCACCTTGCAATGTGGAAATATTACTGTTTGTGCATTTACAATATTCATTGATTTTTGCCTTTGAAAAACATGTTTTTCATATACCAGAAATGTTTGAAGCTACTGACTGAATGAAAGGAGCTGGCATCTCACTCTCTTTGAATCTTCTTTATCATGCTAGGATTAGCAGGAAAAAGCAAAAAATTTCAGAATTGCACCTTGCAATGTGGAGATATTACTGTTTGTGCATTTACAATATTCATTGATTTTTGCCATTGAAAAACATGTTTTTCATATACCAGAAATGTTTGAAGCTACTGACTGAATGAAAGGAGCTGGCATCTCACTCTCTTTGAATCTTCTTTATCATGCTAGGATTAGCAGGAAAAAGCAAAAAATTTCAGAATTGCACCTTGCAATGTGGAGATATTACTGTTTGTGCATTTACAATATTCATTGATTTTTGCCAATGAAAAACATGTTTTTCATATACCAGGAATGTTTGAAGCTACTGACTGAATGAAAGGAGCTGGCATCTCACTCTCTTTGAATCTTCTTTATCCTGCTAGGATTAGCAGGAAAAAGCAAAAAATTTCAGAATTGCACCTTGCAATGTGGAGATATTACTGTTTGTGCATTTACAATATTCATTGATTTTTGCCATTGAAAAACGTCCAGAAATGTTTGAAGCTACTGACTGAATGAAAGGAGCTGGCATCTCACTCTCTTTGAATCTTCTTTATCATGCTAGGATTAGCAGGAAAAAGCAAAAAATTTCAGAATTGCACCTTGCAATGTGGAGATATTACTGTTTGTGCATTTACAATATTCATTGATTTTTGCCATTGAAAAACGTTTTTCATATACCAGAAATGTTTGAAGCTACTGACTGAATGAAAGGAGCTGGCATCTCACTCTCTTTGAATCTTCTTTATCATGCTAGGATTAGCAGGAAAAAGCAAAAAATTTCAGAATTGCACCTTGCAATGTGGAGATATTACTGTTTGTGCATTTACAATATTCATTGATTTTTGCCATTGAAAAACGTCCAGAAATGTTTGAAGCTACTGACTGAATGAAAGGAGCTGGCATCTCACTCTCTTTGAATCTTCTTTATCATGCTAGGATTAGCAGGAAAAAGCAAAAAATTTCAGAATTGCACCTTGCAATGTGGAGATATTACTGTTTGTGCATTTACAATATTCATTGATTTTTGCCATTGAAAAACATGTTTTTCATATACCAGAAATGTTTGAAGCTACTGACTGAATGAAAGGAGCTGGCATCTCACTCTCTTTGAATCTTCTTTATCATGCTAGGATTAACAGGAAAAAGCAAAAAATTTCAGAATTGCACCTTGCAATGTGGAGATATTACTGTTTGTGCATTTACAATATTCATTGATTTTTGCCATTGAAAAACGTCCAGAAATGTTTGAAGCTACTGACTGAATGAAAGGAGCTGGCATCTCACTCTCTTTGAATCTTTATCATGCTAGGATTAGCAGGAAAAAGCAAAAAATTTCAGAATTGCACCTTGCAATGTGGAAATATTACTGTTTGTGCATTTACAATATTCATTGATTTTTGCCATTGAAAAACATGTTTTTCATATACCAGAAATGTTTGAAGCTACTGACTGAATGAAAGGAGCTGGCATCTCACTCTCTTTGAATCTTCTTTATCATGCTAGGATTAGCAGGAAAAAGCAAAAAATTTCAGAATTGCACCTTGCAATGTGGAGATATTACTGTTTGTGCATTTACAATATTCATTGATTTTTGCCATTGAAAAACATGTTTTTCATATACCAGAAATGTTTGAAGCTACTGACTGAATGGAAGGAGCTGGCATCTCACTCTCTTTGAATCTTCTTTATCATGCTAGGATTAGCAGGAAAAAGCAAAAAATTTCAGAATTGCACCTTGCAATGTGGAGATATTACTGTTTGTGCATTTACAATATTCATTGATTTTTGCCATTGAAAAACATGTTTTTCATATACCAGAAATGTTTGAAGCTACTGACTGAATGAAAGGAGCTGGCATCTCACTCTCTTTGAATCTTCTTTATCATGCTAGGATTAGCAGGAAAAAGCAAAAAATTTCAGAATTGCACCTTGCAATGTGGAGATATTACTGTTTGTGCATTTACAATATTCATTGATTTTTGCCATTGAAAAACGTCCAGAAATGTTTGAAGCTACTGACTGAATGAAAGGAGCTGGCATCTCACTCTCTTTGAATCTTCTTTATCATGCTAGGATTAGCAGGAAAAAGCAAAAAATTTCAGAATTGCACCTTGCAATGTGGAGATATTACTGTTTGTGCATTTACAATATTCATTGATTTTTGCCATTGAAAAACATCATGTTATTCATATACCAGAAATGTTTGAAGCTACTGACTGAATGAAAGGAGCTGGCATCTCACTCTCTTTGAATCTTCTTTATCATGCTAGGATTAACAGGAAAAAGCAAAAAATTTCAGAATTGCACCTTGCAATGTGGAGATATTACTGTTTGTGCATTTACAATATTCATTGATTTTTGCCATTGAAAAACGTTTTTCATATACCAGAAATGTTTGAAGCTACTGACTGAATGAAAGGAGCTGGCATCTCACTCTCTTTGAATCTTCTTTATCATGCTAGGATTAGCAATAAAAAGCAAAAAATTTCAGAATTGCACCTTGCAATGTGGAGATATTACTGTTTGTGCATTTACAATATTCATTGATTTTTGCCATTGAAAAACATGTTTTTCATATACCAGAAATGTTTGAAGCTACTGACTGAATGAAAGGAGCTGGCATCTCACTCTCTTTGAATCTTCTTTATCCTGCTAGGATTAGCAGGAAAAAGCAAAAAATTTCAGAATTGCACCTTGCAATGTGGAGATATTACTGTTTGTGCATTTACAATATTCATTGATTTTTGCCATTGAAAAACATGTTTTTCATATACCAGAAATGTTTGAAGCTACTGACTGAATGAAAGGAGCTGGCATCTCACTCTCTTTGAATCTTCTTTATCCTGCTAGGATTAGCAGGAAAAAGCAAAAAATTTCAGAATTGCACCTTGCAATGTGGAGATATTACTGTTTGTGCATTTACAATATTCATTGATTTTTGCCATTGAAAAACATGTTTTTCATATACCAGAAATGTTTGAAGCTACTGACTGAATGAAAGGAGCTGGCATCTCACTCTCTTTGAATCTTCTTTATCATGCTAGGAATAGCAGGAAAAAGCAAAAAATTTCAGAATTGCACCTTGCAATGTGGAGATATTACTGTGTGTGCATTTACAATATTCATTGATTTTTGCCATTGAAAAACATGTTTTTCATATACCAGGAATGTTTGAAGCTACTGACTGAATGAAAGGAGCTGGCATCTCACTCTCTTTGAATCTTCTTTATCCTGCTAGGATTAGCAGGAAAAAGCAAAAAATTTCAGAATTGCACCTTGCAATGTGGAGATATTACTGTTTGTGCATTTACAATATTCATTGATTTTTGCCATTGAAAAATGTCCAGAAATGTTTGAAGCTACTGACTGAATGAAAGGAGCTGGCATCTCACTCTCTTTGAATCTTCTTTATCATGCTAGGATTAGCAGGAAAAAGCAAAAAAATTTCAGAATTGCACCTTGCAATGTGGAGATATTACTGTTTGTGCATTTACAATATTCATTGATTTTTGCCATTGAAAAACGTTTTTCATATACCAGAAATGTTTGAAGCTACTGACTGAATGAAAGGAGCTGGCATCTCACTCTCTTTGAATCTTCTTTATCATGCTAGGATTAGCAGGAAAAAGCAAAAAATTTCAGAATTGCACCTTGCAATGTGGAGATATTACTGTTTGTGCATTTACAATATTCATTGATTTTTGCCATTGAAAAACATGTTTTTCATATACCAGAAATGTTTGAAGCTACTGACTGAATGAAAGGAGCTGGCATCTCACTCTCTTTGAATCTTCTTTATCATGCTAGGATTAGCAGGAAAAAGCAAAAAATTTCAGAATTGCACCTTGCAATGTGGAGATATTGTTTGTGCATTTACAATATTCATTGATTTTTGCCATTGAAAAACATGTTTTTCATATACCAGAAATGTTTGAAGCTACTGACTGAATGAAAGGAGCTGGCATCTCACTCTCTTTGAATCTTCTTTATCATGCTAGGATTAGCAGGAAAAAGCAAAAAATTTCAGAATTGCACCTTGCAATGTGGAGATATTACTGTTTGTGCATTTACAATATTCATTGATTTTTGCCATTGAAAAACATGTTTTTCATATACCAGAAATGTTTGAAGCTACTGACTGAATGAAAGGAGCTGGCATCTCACTCTCTTTGAATCTTCTTTATCATGCTAGGATTAACAGGAAAAAGCAAAAAATTTCAGAATTGCACCTTGCAATGTGGAGATATTACTGTTTGTGCATTTACAATATTCATTGATTTTTGCCATTGAAAAACGTCCAGAAATGTTTGAAGCTACTGACTGAATGAAAGGAGCTGGCATCTCACTCTCTTTGAATCTTCTTTATCATGCTAGGATTAGCAGGAAAAAGCAAAAAATTTCAGAATTGCACCTTGCAATGTGGAGATATTACTGTTTGTGCATTTACAATATTCATTGATTTTTGCCATTGAAAAACATGTTTTTCATATACCAGAAATGTTTGAAGCTACTGACTGAATGAAAGGAGCTGGCATCTCACTCTCTTTGAATCTTCTTTATCATGCTAGGATTAGCAGGAAAAAGCAAAAAATTTCAGAATTGCACCTTGCAATGTGGAGATATTACTGTTTGTGCATTTACAATATTCATTGATTTTTGCCATTGAAAAACATGTTTTTCATATACCAGAAATGTTTGAAGCTACTGACTGAATGAAAGGAGCTGGCATCTCACTCTCTTTGAATCTTCTTTATCCTGCTAGGATTAGCAGGAAAAAGCAAAAAATTTCAGAATTGCACCTTGCAATGTGGAGATATTACTGTTTGTGCATTTACAATATTCATTGATTTTTGCCATTGAAAAACATCCAGAAATGTTTGAAGCTACTGACTGAATGAAAGGAGCTGGCATCTCACTCTCTTTGAATCTTCTTTATCATGCTAGGATTAGCAGGAAAAAGCAAAACATTTCAGAATTGCACCTTGCAATGTGGAGATATTACTGTTTGTGCATTTACAATATTCATTGATTTTTGCCATTGAAAAACGTCCAGAAATGTTTGAAGCTACTGACTGAATGAAAGGAGCTGGCATCTCACTCTCTTTGAATCTTCTTTATCATGCTAGGATTAGCAGGAAAAAGCAAAAAATTTCAGAATTGCACCTTGCAATGTGGAGATATTACTGTTTGTGCATTTACAATATTCATTGATTTTTGCCATTGAAAAACATCATGTTATTCATATACCAGAAATGTTTGAAGCTACTGACTGAATGAAAGGAGCTAGCATCTCACTCTCTTTGAATCTTCTTTATCATGCTAGGATTAGCAGGAAAAAGCAAAAAATTTCAGAATTGCACCTTGCAATGTGGAAATATTACTGTTTGTGCATTTACAATATTCATTGATTTTTGCCATTGAAAAACGTCCAGAAATGTTTGAAGCTACTGACTGAATGAAAGGAGCTGGCATCTCACTCTCTTTGAATCTTCTTTATCATGCTAGGATTAGCAGGAAAAAGCAAAAAATTTCAGAATTGCACCTTGCAATGTGGAAATATTACTGTTTGTGCATTTACAATATTCATTGATTTTTGCCATTGAAAAACATGTTTTTCATATACCAGAAATGTTTGAAGCTACTGACTGAATGAAAGGAGCTGGCATCTCACTCTCTTTGAATCTTCTTTATCATGCTAGGATTAGCAGGAAAAAGCAAAAAATTTCAGAATTGCACCTTGCAATGTGGAGATATTACTGTTTGTGCATTTACAATATTCATTGATTTTTGCCATTGAAAAACGTTTTTCATATACCAGAAATGTTTGAAGCTACTGACTGAATGAAAGGAGCTGGCATCTCACTCTCTTTGAATCTTCTTTATCATGCTAGGATTAGCAATAAAAAGCAAAAAATTTCAGAATTGCACCTTGCAATGTGGAGATATTACTGTTTGTGCATTTCCAATATTCATTGATTTTTGCCATTGAAAAACATGTTTTTCATATACCAGAAATGTTTGAAGCTACTGACTGAATGAAAGGAGCTGGCATCTCACTCTCTTTGAATCTTCTTTATCCTGCTAGGATTAGCAGGAAAAAGCAAAAAATTTCAGAATTGCACCTTGCAATGTGGAGATATTACTGTTTGTGCATTTACAATATTCATTGATTTTTGCCATTGAAAAACATGTTTTTCATATACCAGAAATGTTTGAAGCTACTGACTGAATGAAAGGAGCTGGCATCTCACTCTCTTTGAATCTTCTTTATCCTGCTAGGATTAGCAGGAAAAAGCAAAAAATTTCAGAATTGCACCTTGCAATGTGGAGATATTACTGTTTGTGCATTTACAATATTCATTGATTTTTGCCATTGAAAAACATGTTTTTCATATACCAGAAATGTTTGAAGCTACTGACTGAATGAAAGGAGCTGGCATCTCACTCTCTTTGAATCTTCTTTATCATGCTAGGATTAGCAGGAAAAAGCAAAAAATTTCAGAATTGCACCTTGCAATGTGGAGATATTACTGTTTGTGCATTTACAATATTCATTGATTTTTGCCATTGAAAAACATGTTTTTCATATACCAGGAATGTTTGAAGCTACTGACTGAATGAAAGGAGCTGGCATCTCACTCTCTTTGAATCTTCTTTATCCTGCTAGGATTAGCAGGAAAAAGCAAAAAATTTCAGAATTGCACCTTGCAATGTGGAGATATTACTGTTTGTGCATTTACAATATTCATTGATTTTTGCCATTGAAAAATGTCCAGAAATGTTTGAAGCTACTGACTGAATGAAAGGAGCTGGCATCTCACTCTCTTTGAATCTTCTTTATCATGCTAGGATTAGCAGGAAAAAGCAAAAAAATTTCAGAATTGCACCTTGCAATGTGGAGATATTACTGTTTGTGCATTTACAATATTCATTGATTTTTGCCATTGAAAAACGTTTTTCATATACCAGAAATGTTTGAAGCTACTGACTGAATGAAAGGAGCTGGCATCTCACTCTCTTTGAATCTTCTTTATCATGCTAGGATTAGCAGGAAAAAGCAAAAAATTTCAGAATTGCACCTTGCAATGTGGAGATATTACTGTTTGTGCATTTACAATATTCATTGATTTTTGCCATTGAAAAACATGTTTTTCATATACCAGAAATGTTTGAAGCTACTGACTGAATGAAAGGAGCTGGCATCTCACTCTCTTTGAATCTTCTTTATCCTGCTAGGATTAGCAGGAAAAAGCAAAAAATTTCAGAATTGCACCTTGCAATGTGGAGATATTACTGTTTGTGCATTTACAATATTCATTGATTTTTGCCATTGAAAAATGTCCAGAAATGTTTGAAGCTACTGACTGAATGAAAGGAGCTGGCATCTCACTCTCTTTGAATCTTCTTTATCATGCTAGGATTAGCAGGAAAAAGCAAAAAAATTTCAGAATTGCACCTTGCAATGTGGAGATATTACTGTTTGTGCATTTACAATATTCATTGATTTTTGCCATTGAAAAACGTTTTTCATATACCAGAAATGTTTGAAGCTACTGACTGAATGAAAGGAGCTGGCATCTCACTCTCTTTGAATCTTCTTTATCATGCTAGGATTAGCAGGAAAAAGCAAAAAATTTCAGAATTGCACCTTGCAATGTGGAGATATTACTGTTTGTGCATTTACAATATTCATTGATTTTTGCCATTGAAAAACATGTTTTTCATATACCAGAAATGTTTGAAGCTACTGACTGAATGAAAGGAGCTGGCATCTCACTCTCTTTGAATCTTCTTTATCATGCTAGGATTAGCAGGAAAAAGCAAAAAATTTCAGAATTGCACCTTGCAATGTGGAGATATTGTTTGTGCATTTACAATATTCATTGATTTTTGCCATTGAAAAACATGTTTTTCATATACCAGAAATGTTTGAAGCTACTGACTGAATGAAAGGAGCTGGCATCTCACTCTCTTTGAATCTTCTTTATCATGCTAGGATTAGCAGGAAAAAGCAAAAAATTTCAGAATTGCACCTTGCAATGTGGAGATATTACTGTTTGTGCATTTACAATATTCATTGATTTTTGCCATTGAAAAACATGTTTTTCATATACCAGAAATGTTTGAAGCTACTGACTGAATGAAAGGAGCTGGCATCTCACTCTCTTTGAATCTTCTTTATCATGCTAGGATTAACAGGAAAAAGCAAAAAATTTCAGAATTGCACCTTGCAATGTGGAGATATTACTGTTTGTGCATTTACAATATTCATTGATTTTTGCCATTGAAAAACGTCCAGAAATGTTTGAAGCTACTGACAATGAAAGGAGCTGGCATCTCACTCTCTTTGAATCTTCTTTATCATGCTAGGATTAGCAGGAAAAAGCAAAAAATTTCAGAATTGCACCTTGCAATGTGGAGATATTACTGTTTGTGCATTTACAATATTCATTGATTTTTGCCATTGAAAAACATGTTTTTCATATACCAGAAATGTTTGAAGCTACTGACTGAATGAAAGGAGCTGGCATCTCACTCTCTTTGAATCTTCTTTATCATGCTAGGATTAGCAGGAAAAAGCAAAAAATTTCAGAATTGCACCTTGCAATGTGGAGATATTACTGTTTGTGCATTTACAATATTCATTGATTTTTGCCATTGAAAAACATGTTTTTCATATACCAGAAATGTTTGTAGCTACTGACTGAATGAAAGGAGCTGGCATCTCACTCTCTTTGAATCTTCTTTATCCTGCTAGGATTAGCAGGAAAAAGCAAAAAATTTCAGAATTGCACCTGGCAATGTGGAGATATTACTGTTTGTGCATTTACAATATTCATTGATTTTTGCCATTGAAAAACATCCAGAAATGTTTGAAGCTACTGACTGAATGAAAGGAGCTGGCATCTCACTCTCTTTGAATCTTCTTTATCATGCTAGGATTAGCAGGAAAAAGCAAAAAATTTCAGAATTGCACCTTGCAATGTGGAGATATTACTGTTTGTGCATTTACAATATTCATTGATTTTTGCCATTGAAAAACGTCCAGAAATGTTTGAAGCTACTGACTGAATGAAAGGAGCTGGCATCTCACTCTCTTTGAATCTTCTTTATCATGCTAGGATTAGCAGGAAAAAGCAAAAAATTTCAGAATTGCACCTTGCAATGTGGAGATATTACTGTTTGTGCATTTACAATATTCATTGATTTTTGCCATTGAAAAACATCATGTTATTCATATACCAGAAATGTTTGAAGCTACTGACTGAATGAAAGGAGCTGGCATCTCACTCTCTTTGAATCTTCTTTATCATGCTAGGATTAGCAGGAAAAAGCAAAAAATTTCAGAATTGCACCTTGCAATGTGGAAATATTACTGTTTGAGCATTTACAATATTCATTGATTTTTGCCATTGAAAAACGTTTTTCATATACCAGAAATGTTTGAAGCTACTGACTGAATGAAAGGAGCTGGCATCTCACTCTCTTTGAATCTTCTTTATCATGCTAGGATTAGCAGGAAAAAGCAAAAAATTTCAGAATTGCACCTTGCAATGTGGAGATATTACTGTTTGTGCATTTACAATATTCATTGATTTTTGCCATTGAAAAACATGTTTTTCATATACCAGAAATGTTTGAAGCTACTGACTGAATGAAAGGAGCTGGCATCTCACTCTCTTTGAATCTTCTTTATCCTGCTAGGATTAGCAGGAAAAAGCAAAAAATTTCAGAATTGCACCTTGCAATGTGGAGATATTACTGTTTGTGCATTTACAATATTCATTGATTTTTGCCATTGAAAAATGTCCAGAAATGTTTGAAGCTACTGACTGAATGAAAGGAGCTGGCATCTCACTCTCTTTGAATCTTCTTTATCATGCTAGGATTAGCAGGAAAAAGCAAAAAAATTTCAGAATTGCACCTTGCAATGTGGAGATATTACTGTTTGTGCATTTACAATATTCATTGATTTTTGCCATTGAAAAACGTTTTTCATATACCAGAAATGTTTGAAGCTACTGACTGAATGAAAGGAGCTGGCATCTCACTCTCTTTGAATCTTCTTTATCATGCTAGGATTAGCAGGAAAAAGCAAAAAATTTCAGAATTGCACCTTGCAATGTGGAGATATTACTGTTTGTGCATTTACAATATTCATTGATTTTTGCCATTGAAAAATGTCCAGAAATGTTTGAAGCTACTGACTGAATGAAAGGAGCTGGCATCTCACTCTCTTTGAATCTTCTTTATCATGCTAGGATTAGCAGGAAAAAGCAAAAAAATTTCAGAATTGCACCTTGCAATGTGGAGATATTACTGTTTGTGCATTTACAATATTCATTGATTTTTGCCATTGAAAAACGTTTTTCATATACCAGAAATGTTTGAAGCTACTGACTGAATGAAAGGAGCTGGCATCTCACTCTCTTTGAATCTTCTTTATCATGCTAGGATTAGCAGGAAAAAGCAAAAAATTTCAGAATTGCACCTTGCAATGTGGAGATATTACTGTTTGTGCATTTACAATATTCATTGATTTTTGCCATTGAAAAACATGTTTTTCATATACCAGAAATATTTGAAGCTACTGACTGAATGAAAGGAGCTGGCATCTCACTCTCTTTGAATCTTCTTTATCATGCTAGGATTAGCAGGAAAAAGCAAAAAATTTCAGAATTGCACCTTGCAATGTGGAGATATTGTTTGTGCATTTACAATATTCATTGATTTTTGCCATTGAAAAACATGTTTTTCATATACCAGAAATGTTTGAAGCTACTGACTGAATGAAAGGAGCTGGCATCTCACTCTCTTTGAATCTTCTTTATCATGCTAGGATTAGCAGGAAAAAGCAAAAAATTTCAGAATTGCACCTTGCAATGTGGAGATATTACTGTTTGTGCATTTACAATATTCATTGATTTTTGCCATTGAAAAACATGTTTTTCATATACCAGAAATGTTTGAAGCTACTGACTGAATGAAAGGAGCTGGCATCTCACTCTCTTTGAATCTTCTTTATCATGCTAGGATTAGCAGGAAAAAGCAAAAAATTTCAGAATTGCACCTTGCAATGTGGAGATATTGTTTGTGCATTTACAATATTCATTGATTTTTGCCATTGAAAAACATGTTTTTCATATACCAGAAATGTTTGAAGCTACTGACTGAATGAAAGGAGCTGGCATCTCACTCTCTTTGAATCTTCTTTATCATGCTAGGATTAGCAGGAAAAAGCAAAAAATTTCAGAATTGCACCTTGCAATGTGGAGATATTACTGTTTGTGCATTTACAATATTCATTGATTTTTGCCATTGAAAAACATGTTTTTCATATACCAGAAATGTTTGAAGCTACTGACTGAATGAAAGGAGCTGGCATCTCACTCTCTTTGAATCTTCTTTATCATGCTAGGATTAGCAGGAAAAAGCAAAAAATTTCAGAATTGCACCTGGCAATGTGGAGATATTACTGTTTGTGCATTTACAATATTCATTGATTTTTGCCATTGAAAAACATCCAGAAATGTTTGAAGCTACTGACTGAATGAAAGGAGCTGGCATCTCACTCTCTTTGAATCTTCTTTATCATGCTAGGATTAGCAGGAAAAAGCAAAAAATTTCAGAATTGCACCTTGCAATGTGGAGATATTACTGTTTGTGCATTTACAATATTCATTGATTTTTGCCATTGAAAAACGTCCAGAAATGTTTGAAGCTACTGACTGAATGAAAGGAGCTGGCATCTCACTCTCTTTGAATCTTCTTTATCATGCTAGGATTAGCAGGAAAAAGCAAAAAATTTCAGAATTGCACCTTGCAATGTGGAGATATTACTGTTTGTGCATTTACAATATTCATTGATTTTTGCCATTGAAAAACATCATGTTATTCATATACCAGAAATGTTTGAAGCTACTGACTGAATGAAAGGAGCTGGCATCTCACTCTCTTTGAATCTTCTTTATCATGCTAGGATTAGCAGGAAAAAGCAAAAAAATTCAGAATTGCACCTTGCAATGTGGAAATATTACTGTTTGTGCATTTACAATATTCATTGATTTTTGCCATTGAAAAACATGTTTTTCATATACCAGAAATGTTTGAAGCTACTGACTGAATGAAAGGAGCTGGCATCTCACTCTCTTTGAATCTTCTTTATCATGCTAGGATTAGCAGGAAAAAGCAAAAAATTTCAGAATTGCACCTTGCAATGTGGAGATATTACTGTTTGTGCATTTACAATATTCATTGATTTTTGCCATTGAAAAACGTCCAGAAATGTTTGAAGCTACTGACTGAATGAAAGGAGCTGGCATCTCACTCTCTTTGAATCTTCTTTATCATGCTAGGATTAGCAGGAAAAAGCAAAAAATTTCAGAATTGCACCTTGCAATGTGGAGATATTACTGTTTGTGCATTTACAATATTCATTGATTTTTGCCATTGAAAAACATCATGTTATTCATATACCAGAAATGTTTGAAGCTACTGACTGAATGAAAGGAGCTGGCATCTCACTCTCTTTGAATCTTCTTTATCATGCTAGGATTAACAGGAAAAAGCAAAAAATTTCAGAATTGCACCTTGCAATGTGGAGATATTACTGTTTGTGCATTTACAATATTCATTGATTTTTGCCATTGAAAAACGTCCAGAAATGTTTGAAGCTACTGACTGAATGAAAGGAGCTGGCATCTCACTCTCTTTGAATCTTCTTTATCATGCTAGGATTAGCAGGAAAAAGCAAAAAATTTCAGAATTGCACCTTGCAATGTGGAAATATTACTGTTTGTGCATTTACAATATTCATTGATTTTTGCCATTGAAAAACATGTTTTTCATATACCAGAAATGTTTGAAGCTACTGACTGAATGAAAGGAGCTGGCATCTCACTCTCTTTGAATCTTCTTTATCATGCTAGGATTAGCAGGAAAAAGCAAAAAATTTCAGAATTGCACCTTGCAATGTGGAGATATTACTGTTTGTGCATTTACAATATTCATTGATTTTTGCCATTGAAAAACGTTTTTCATATACCAGAAATGTTTGAAGTTACTGACTGAATGAAAGGAGCTGGCATCTCACTCTCTTTGAATCTTCTTTATCATGCTAGGATTAGCAGGAAAAAGCAAAAAATTTCAGAATTGCACCTTGCAATGTGGAGATATTACTGTTTGTGCATTTACAATATTCATTGATTTTTGCCATTGAAAAACGTCCAGAAATGTTTGAAGCTACTGACTGAATGAAAGGAGCTGGCATCTCACTCTCTTTGAATCTTCTTTATCATGCTAGGATTAGCAGGAAAAAGCAAAAAATTTCAGAATTGCACCTTGCAATGTGGAGATATTACTGTTTGTGCATTTACAATATTCATTGATTTTTGCCATTGAAAAACGTTTTTCATATACCAGAAATGTTTGAAGTTACTGACTGAATGAAAGGAGCTGGCATCTCACTCTCTTTGAATCTTCTTTATCATGCTAGGATTAGCAGGAAAAAGCAAAAAATTTCAGAATTGCACCTTGCAATGTGGAGATATTACTGTTTGTGCATTTACAATATTCATTGATTTTTGCCATTGAAAAACGTCCAGAAATGTTTGAAGCTACTGACTGAATGAAAGGAGCTGGCATCTCACTCTCTTTGAATCTTCTTTATCATGCTAGGATTAGCAGGAAAAAGCAAAAAATTTCAGAATTGCACCTTGCAATGTGGAGATATTACTGTTTGTGCATTTACAATATTCATTGATTTTTGCCATTGAAAAACATGTTTTTCATATACCAGAAATGTTTGAAGCTACTGACTGAATGAAAGGAGCTGGCATCTCACTCTCTTTGAATCTTCTTTATCCTGCTAGGATTAGCAGGAAAAAGCAAAAAATTTCAGAATTGCACCTTGCAATGTGGAGATATTACTGTTTGTGCATTTACAATATTCATTGATTTTTGCCATTGAAAAACATGTTTTTCATATACCAGAAATGTTTGAAGCTACTGACTGAATGAAAGGAGCTGGCATCTCACTCTCTTTGAATCTTCTTTATCCTGCTAGGATTAGCAGGAAAAAGCAAAAAATTTCAGAATTGCACCTTGCAATGTGGAGATATTACTGTTTGTGCATTTACAATATTCATTGATTTTTGCCATTGAAAAACGTCCAGAAATGTTTGAAGCTACTGACTGAATGAAAGGAGCTGGCATCTCACTCTCTTTGAATCTTCTTTATCATGCTAGGATTAGCAGGAAAAAGCAAAAAATTTCAGAATTGCACCTTGCAATGTGGAGATATTACTGTTTGTGCATTTACAATATTCATTGATTTTTGCCATTGAAAAACATGTTTTTCATATACCAGAAATGTTTGAAGCTACTGACTGAATGAAAGGAGCTGGCATCTCACTCTCTTTGAATCTTCTTTATCATGCTAGGATTAGCAGGAAAAAGCAAAAAATTTCAGAATTGCACCTTGCAATGTGGAGATATTACTGTTTGTGCATTTACAATATTCATTGATTTTTGCCATTTAAAAACATCATGTTATTCATATACCAGAAATGTTTGAAGCTACTGACTGAATGAAAGGAGCTGGCATCTCACTCTCTTTGAATCTTCTTTATCATGCTAGGATTAGCAGGAAAAAGCAAAAAATTTCAGAATTGCACCTTGCAATGTGGAGATATTACTGTTTGTGCATTTACAATATTCATTGATTTTTGCCATTGAAAAACGTCCAGAAATGTTTGAAGCTACTGACTGAATGAAACGAGCTGGCATCTCACTCTCTTTGAATCTTCTTTATCATGCTAGGATTAGCAGGAAAAAGCAAAAAATTTCAGAATTGCACCTTGCAATGTGGAGATATTACTGTTTGTGCATTTACAATATTCATTGATTTTTGCCATTGAAAAACATCATGTTATTCATATACCAGAAATGTTTGAAGCTACTGACTGAATGAAAGGAGCTGGCATCTCACTCTCTTTGAATCTTTATCATGCTAGGATTAACAGGAAAAAGCAAAAAATTTCAGAATTGCACCTTGCAATGTGTAGATATTACTGTTTGTGCATTTACAATATTCATTGATTTTTGCCATTGAAAAACGTCCAGAAATGTTTGAAGCTACTGACTGAATGAAAGGAGCTGGCATCTCACTCTCTGAATCTTCTTTATCATGCTAGGATTAGCAATAAAAAGCAAAAAATTTCAGAATTGCACCTTGCAATGTGGAGATATTACTGTTTGTGCATTTACAATATTCATTGATTTTTGCCATTGAAAAACATGTTTTTCATATACCAGAAATGTTTGAAGCTACTGACTGAATGAAAGGAGCTGGCATCTCACTCTCTTTGAATCTTCTTTATCATGCTAGGATTAGCAGGAAAAAGCAAAAAATTTCAGAATTGCACCTTGCAATGTGGAGATATTACTGTTTGTGCATTTACAATATTCATTGATTTTTGCCATTGAAAAACATGTTTTTCATATACCAGAAATGTTTGAAGCTACTGACTGAATGAAAGGAGCTGGCATCTCACTCTCTTTGAATCTTCTTTATCATGCTAGGATTAGCAGGAAAAAGCAAAAAATTTCAGAATTGCACCTTGCAATGTGGAGATATTACTGTTTGTGCATTTACAATATTCATTGATTTTTGCCATTGAAAAACATGTTTTTCATATACCAGAAATGTTTGAAGCCACTGACTGAATGAAAGGAGCTGGCATCTCACTCTCTTTGAATCTTCTTTATCATGCTAGGATTAACAGGAAAAAGCAAAAAATTTCAGAATTGCACCTTGCAATGTGGAGATATTACTGTTTGTGCATTTACAATATTCATTGATTTTTGCCATTGAAAAACGTCCAGAAATGTTTGAAGCTACTGACTGAATGAAAGGAGCTGGCATCTCATTCTCTTTGAATCTTCTTTATCATGCTAGGATTAGCAGGAAAAAGCAAACAATTTCAGAATTGCACCTTGCAATGTGGAGATATTACTGTTTGTGCATTTACAATATTCATTGATTTTTGCCATTGAAAAACATGTTTTTCATATACCAGAAATGTTTGAAGCTACTGACTGAATGAAAGGAGCTGGCATCTCACTCTCTTTGAATCTTCTTTATCCTGCTAGGATTAGCAGGAAAAAGCAAAAAATTTCAGAATTGCACCTTGCAATGTGGAGATATTACTGTTTGTGCATTTACAATATTCATTGATTTTTGCCATTGAAAAACATGTTTTTCATATACCAGAAATGTTTGAAGCTACTGACTGAATGAAAGGAGCTGGCATCTCACTCTCTTTGAATCTTCTTTATCATGCTAGGATTAGCAGGAAAAAGCAAAAAATTTCAGAATTGCACCTTGCAATGTGGAGATATTACTGTTTGTGCATTTACAATATTCATTGATTTTTGCCATTGAAAACATGTTTTTCATATACCAGGAATGTTTGAAGCTACTGACTGAATGAAAGGAGCTGGCATCTCACTCTCTTTGAATCTTCTTTATCCTGCTAGGATTAGCAGGAAAAAGCAAAAAATTTCAGAATTGCACCTTGCAATGTGGAGATATTACTGTTTGTGCATTTACAATATTCATTGATTTTTGCCATTCAAAAACGTCCAGAAATGTTTGAAGCTACTGACTGAATGAAAGGAGCTGGCATCTCACTCTCTTTGAATCTTCTTTATCATGCTAGGATTAGCAGGAAAAAGCAAAAAATTTCAGAATTGCACCTTGCAATGTGGAGATATTACTGTTTGTGCATTTACAATATTCATTGATTTTTGCCATTGAAAAACGTCCAGAAATGTTTGAAGCTACTGACTGAATGAAAGGAGCTGGCATCTCACTCTCTTTGAATCTTCTTTATCATGCTAGGATTAGCAGGAAAAAGCAAAAATTTCAGAATTGCACCTTGCAATGTGGAGATATTACTGTTTGTGCATTTACAATATTCATTGATTTTTGCCATTGAAAAACATCATGTTATTCATATACCAGAAATGTTTGAAGCTACTGACTGAATGAAAGGAGCTGGCATCTCACTCTCTTTGAATCTTCTTTATCATGCTAGGATTAACAGGAAAAAGCAAAAAATTTCAGAATTGCACCTTGCAATGTGGAGATATTACTGTTTGTGCATTTACAATATTCATTGATTTTTGCCATTGAAAAACGTCCAGAAATGTTTGAAGCTACTGACTGAATGAAAGGAGCTGGCATCTCACTCTCTTTGAATCTTCTTTATCATGCTAGGATTAGCAGGAAAAAGCAAAAAATTTCAGAATTGCACCTTGCAATGTGGAGATATTACTGTTTGTGCATTTACAATATTCATTGATTTTTGCCATTGAAAAACGTCCAGAAATGTTTGAAGCTACTGACTGAATGAAAGGAGCTGGCATCTCACTCTCTTTGAATCTTCTTTATCATGCTAGGATTAGCAGGAAAAAGCAAAAAATTTCAGAATTGCACCTTGCAATGTGGAGATATTACTGTTTGTGCATTTACAATATTCATTGATTTTTGCCATTGAAAAACATCATGTTATTCATATACCAGAAATGTTTGAAGCTACTGACTGAATGAAAGGAGCTGGCATCTCACTCTCTTTGAATCTTCTTTATCATGCTAGGATTAACAGGAAAAAGCAAAAAATTTCAGAATTGCACCTTGCAATGTGGAGATATTACTGTTTGTGCATTTACAATATTCATTGATTTTTGCCATTGAAAAACGTCCAGAAATGTTTGAAGCTACTGACTGAATGAAAGGAGCTGGCATCTCACTCTCTTTGAATCTTCTTTATCATGCTAGGATTAGCAGGAAAAAGCAAAAAATTTCAGAATTGCACCTTGCAATGTGGAAATATTACTGTTTGTGCATTTACAATATTCATTGATTTTTGCCATTGAAAAACATGTTTTTCATATACCAGAAATGTTTGAAGCTACTGACTGAATGAAAGGAGCTGGCATCTCACTCTCTTTGAATCTTCTTTATCATGCTAGGATTAGCAGGAAAAAGCAAAAAATTTCAGAATTGCACCTTGCAATGTGTAGATATTACTGTTTGTGCATTTACAATATTCATTGATTTTTGCCATTGAAAAACGTTTTTCATATACCAGAAATGTTTGAAGCTACTGACTGAATGAAAGGAGCTGGCATCTCACTCTCTTTGAATCTTCTTTATCATGCTAGGATTAGCAGGAAAAAGCAAAAAATTTCAGAATTGCACCTTGCAATATGGAGATATTACTGTTTGTGCATTTACAATATTCATTGATTTTTGCCATTGAAAAACATGTTTTTCATATACCAGAAATGTTTGAAGCTACTGACTGAATGAAAGGAGCTGGCATCTCACTCTCTTTGAATCTTCTTTATCATGCTAGGATTAGCAGGAAAAAGCAAAAAATTTCAGAATTGCACCTTGCAATGTGGAGATATTACTGTTTGTGCATTTACAATATTAATTGATTTTTGCCATTGAAAAACATGTTTTTCATATACCAGAAATGTTTGAAGCTACTGACTGAATGAAAGGAGCTGGCATCTCACTCTCTTTGAATCTTCTTTATCATGCTAGGATTAGCAGGAAAAAGCAAAAAATTTCAGAATTGCACCTTGCAATGTGGAGATATTACTGTTTGTGCATTTACAATATTCATTGATTTTTGCCATTGAAAAACATGTTTTTCATATACCAGAAATGTTTGAAGCTACTGACTGAATGAAAGGAGCTGGCATCTCACTCTCTTTGAATCTTCTTTATCATGCTAGGATTAACAGGAAAAAGCAAAAAATTTCAGAATTGCACCTTGCAATGTGGAGATATTACTGTTTGTGCATTTACAATATTCATTGATTTTTGCCATTGAAAAACGTCCAGAAATGTTTGAAGCTACTGACTGAATGAAAGGAGCTGGCATCTCACTCTCTTTGAATCTTCTTTATCATGCTAGGATTAGCAGGAAAAAGCAAAAAATTTCAGAATTGCACCTTGCAATGTGGAGATATTACTGTTTGTGCATTTACAATATTAATTGATTTTTGCCATTGAAAAACATGTTTTTCATATACCAGAAATGTTTGAAGCTACTGACTGAATGAAAGGAGCTGGCATCTCACTCTCTTTGAATCTTCTTTATCATGCTAGGATTAGCAGGAAAAAGCAAAAAATTTCAGAATTGCACCTTGCAATGTGGAGATATTACTGTTTGTGCATTTACAATATTCATTGATTTTTGCCATTGAAAAACGTCCAGAAATGTTTGAAGCTACTGACTGAATGAAAGGAGCTGGCATCTCACTCTCTTTGAATCTTCTTTATCATGCTAGGATTAGCAGGAAAAAGCAAAAAATTTCAGAATTGCACCTTGCAATGTGGAGATATTACTGTTTGTGCATTTACAATATTCATTGATTTTTGCCATTGAAAAACATCATGTTATTCATATACCAGAAATGTTTGAAGCTACTGACTGAATGAAAGGAGCTGGCATCTCACTCTCTTTGAATCTTCTTTATCATGCTAGGATTAACAGGAAAAAGCAAAAAATTTCAGAATTGCACCTTGCAATGTGGAGATATTACTGTTTGTGCATTTACAATATTCATTGATTTTTGCCATTGAAAAACGTCCAGAAATGTTTGAAGCTACTGACTGAATGAAAGGAGCTGGCATCTCACTCTCTTTGAATCTTCTTTATCATGCTAGGATTAGCAGGAAAAAGCAAAAAATTTCAGAATTGCACCTTGCAATGTGGAGATATTACTGTTTGTGCATTTACAATATTCATTGATTTTTGCCATTGAAAAACGTCCAGAAATGTTTGAAGCTACTGACTGAATGAAAGGAGCTGGCATCTCACTCTCTTTGAATCTTCTTTATCATGCTAGGATTAGCAGGAAAAAGCAAAAAATTTCAGAATTGCACCTTGCAATGTGGAGATATTACTGTTTGTGCATTTACAATATTCATTGATTTTTGCCATTGAAAAACATCATGTTATTCATATACCAGAAATGTTTGAAGCTACTGACTGAATGAAAGGAGCTGGCATCTCACTCTCTTTGAATCTTCTTTATCATGCTAGGATTAACAGGAAAAAGCAAAAAATTTCAGAATTGCACCTTGCAATGTGGAGATATTACTGTTTGTGCATTTACAATATTCATTGATTTTTGCCATTGAAAAACGTCCAGAAATGTTTGAAGCTACTGACTGAATGAAAGGAGCTGGCATCTCACTCTCTTTGAATCTTCTTTATCATGCTAGGATTAGCAGGAAAAAGCAAAAAATTTCAGAATTGCACCTTGCAATGTGGAAATATTACTGTTTGTGCATTTACAATATTCATTGATTTTTGCCATTGAAAAACATGTTTTTCATATACCAGAAATGTTTGAAGCTACTGACTGAATGAAAGGAGCTGGCATCTCACTCTCTTTGAATCTTCTTTATCATGCTAGGATTAGCAGGAAAAAGCAAAAAATTTCAGAATTGCACCTTGCAATGTGTAGATATTACTGTTTGTGCATTTACAATATTCATTGATTTTTGCCATTGAAAAACGTTTTTCATATACCAGAAATGTTTGAAGCTACTGACTGAATGAAAGGAGCTGGCATCTCACTCTCTTTGAATCTTCTTTATCATGCTAGGATTAGCAGGAAAAAGCAAAAAATTTCAGAATTGCACCTTGCAATATGGAGATATTACTGTTTGTGCATTTACAATATTCATTGATTTTTGCCATTGAAAAACATGTTTTTCATATACCAGAAATGTTTGAAGCTACTGACTGAATGAAAGGAGCTGGCATCTCACTCTCTTTGAATCTTCTTTATCATGCTAGGATTAGCAGGAAAAAGCAAAAAATTTCAGAATTGCACCTTGCAATGTGGAGATATTACTGTTTGTGCATTTACAATATTAATTGATTTTTGCCATTGAAAAACATGTTTTTCATATACCAGAAATGTTTGAAGCTACTGACTGAATGAAAGGAGCTGGCATCTCACTCTCTTTGAATCTTCTTTATCATGCTAGGATTAGCAGGAAAAAGCAAAAAATTTCAGAATTGCACCTTGCAATGTGGAGATATTACTGTTTGTGCATTTACAATATTCATTGATTTTTGCCATTGAAAAACATGTTTTTCATATACCAGAAATGTTTGAAGCTACTGACTGAATGAAAGGAGCTGGCATCTCTCTCTCTTTGAATCTTCTTTATCATGCTAGGATTAACAGGAAAAAGCAAAAAATTTCAGAATTGCACCTTGCAATGTGGAGATATTACTGTTTGTGCATTTACAATATTCATTGATTTTTGCCATTGAAAAACGTCCAGAAATGTTTGAAGCTACTGACTGAATGAAAGGAGCTGGCATCTCACTCTCTTTGAATCTTCTTTATCATGCTAGGATTAGCAGGAAAAAGCAAAAAATTTCAGAATTGCACCTTGCAATGTGGAGATATTACTGTTTGTGCATTTACAATATTAATTGATTTTTGCCATTGAAAAACATGTTTTTCATATACCAGAAATGTTTGAAGCTACTGACTGAATGAAAGGAGCTGGCATCTCACTCTCTTTGAATCTTCTTTATCATGCTAGGATTAGCAGGAAAAAGCAAAAAATTTCAGAATTGCACCTTGCAATGTGGAGATATTACTGTTTGTGCATTTACAATATTCATTGATTTTTGCCATTGAAAAACATGTTTTTCATATACCAGAAATGTTTGAAGCTACTGACTGAATGAAAGGAGCTGGCATCTCACTCTCTTTGAATCTTCTTTATCATGCTAGGATTAACAGGAAAAAGCAAAAAATTTCAGAATTGCACCTTGCAATGTGGAGATATTACTGTTTGTGCATTTACAATATTCATTGATTTTTGCCATTGAAAAACATCCAGAAATGTTTGAAGCTACTGACTGAATGAAAGGAGCTGGCATCTCACTCTCTTTGAATCTTCTTTATCATGCTAGAATTAGCAGGAAAAAGCAAAAAATTTCAGAATTGCACCTTGCAATGTGGAGATATTACTGTTTGTGCATTTACAATATTCATTGATTTTTGCCATTGAAAAACATGTTTTTCATATACCAGAAATGTTTGAAGCTACTGACTGAATGAAAGGAGCTGGCATCTCACTCTCTTTGAATCTTCTTTATCCTGCTAGGATTAGCAGGAAAAAGCAAAAAATTTCAGAATTGCACCTTGCAATGTGGAGATATTACTGTTTGTGCATTTACAATATTCATTGATTTTTGCCATTGAAAAACATGTTTTTCATATACCAGAAATGTTTGAAGCTACTGACTGAATGAAAGGAGCTGGCATCTCACTCTCTTTGAATCTTCTTTATCATGCTAGGATTAGCAGGAAAAAGCAAAAAATTTCAGAATTGCACCTTGCAATGTGGAGATATTACTGTTTGTGCATTTACAATATTCATTGATTTTTGCCATTGAAAAACATGTTTTTCATATACCAGGAATGTTTGAAGCTACTGACTGAATGAAAGGAGCTGGCATCTCACTCTCTTTGAATCTTCTTTATCCTGCTAGGATTAGCAGGAAAAAGCAAAAAATTTCAGAATTGCACCTTGCAATGTGGAGATATTACTGTTTGTGCATTTACAATATTCATTGATTTTTGCCATTGAAAAACGTCCAGAAATGTTTGAAGCTACTGACTGAATGAAAGGAGCTGGCATCTCACTCTCTTTGAATCTTCTTTATCATGCTAGGATTAGCAGGAAAAAGCAAAAAATTTCAGAATTGCACCTTGCAATGTGGAGATATTACTGTTTGTGCATTTACAATATTCATTGATTTTTGCCATTGAAAAACGTCCAGAAATGTTTGAAGCTACTGACTGAATGAAAGGAGCTGGCATCTCACTCTCTTTGAATCTTCTTTATCATGCTAGGATTAGCAGGAAAAAGCAAAAAATTTCAGAATTGCACCTTGCAATGTGGAGATATTACTGTTTGTGCATTTACAATATTCATTGATTTTTGCCATTGAAAAACATGTTTTTCATATACCAGAAATGTTTGAAGCTACTGACTGAATGAAAGGAGCTGGCATCTCACTCTCTTTGAATCTTCTTTATCATGCTAGGATTAACAGGAAAAAGCAAAAAATTTCAGAATTGCACCTTGCAATGTGGAGATATTACTGTTTGTGCATTTACAATATTCATTGATTTTTGCCATTGAAAAACGTCCAGAAATGTTTGAAGCTACTGACTGAATGAAAGGAGCTGGCATCTCACTCTCTTTGAATCTTCTTTATCATGCTAGGATTAGCAGGAAAAAGCAAAAAATTTCAGAATTGCACCTTGCAATGTGGAGATATTACTGTTTGTGCATTTACAATATTCATTGATTTTTGCCATTGAAAAACATGTTTTTCATATACCAGAAATGTTTGAAGCTACTGACTGAATGAAAGGAGCTGGCATCTCACTCTCTTTGAATCTTCTTTATCCTGCTAGGATTAGCAGGAAAAAGCAAAAAATTTCAGAATTGCACCTTGCAATGTGGAGATATTACTGTTTGTGCATTTACAATATTCATTGATTTTTGCCATTGAAAAACATGTTTTTCATATACCAGAAATGTTTGAAGCTACTGACTGAATGAAAGGAGCTGGCATCTCACTCTCTTTGAATCTTCTTTATCATGCTAGGATTAGCAGGAAAAAGCAAAAAATTTCAGAATTGCACCTTGCAATGTGGAGATATTACTGTTTGTGCATTTACAATATTCATTGATTTTTGCCATTGAAAAACATGTTTTTCATATACCAGGAATGTTTGAAGCTACTGACTGAATGAAAGGAGCTGGCATCTCACTCTCTTTGAATCTTCTTTATCCTGCTAGGATTAGCAGGAAAAAGCAAAAAATTTCAGAATTGCACCTTGCAATGTGGAGATATTACTGTTTGTGCATTTACAATATTCATTGATTTTTGCCATTGAAAAACGTCCAGAAATGTTTGAAGCTACTGACTGAATGAAAGGAGCTGGCATCTCACTCTCTTTGAATCTTCTTTATCATGCTAGGATTAGCAGGAAAAAGCAAAAAATTTCAGAATTGCACCTTGCAATGTGGAGATATTACTGTTTGTGCATTTACAATATTCATTGATTTTTGCCATTGAAAAACGTCCAGAAATGTTTGAAGCTACTGACTGAATGAAAGGAGCTGGCATCTCACTCTCTTTGAATCTTCTTTATCATGCTAGGATTAGCAGGAAAAAGCAAAAAATTTCAGAATTGCACCTTGCAATGTGGAGATATTACTGTTTGTGCATTTACAATATTCATTGATTTTTGCCATTGAAAAACATCATGTTATTCATATACCAGAAATGTTTGAAGCTACTGACTGAATGAAAGGAGCTGGCATCTCACTCTCTTTGAATCTTCTTTATCATGCTAGGATTAACAGGAAAAAGCAAAAAATTTCAGAATTGCACCTTGCAATGTGGAGATATTACTGTTTGTGCATTTACAATATTCATTGATTTTTGCCATTGAAAAACGTCCAGAAATGTTTGAAGCTACTGACTGAATGAAAGGAGCTGGCATCTCACTCTCTTTGAATCTTCTTTATCATGCTAGGATTAGCAGGAAAAAGCAAAAAATTTCAGAATTGCACCTTGCAATGTGGAAATATTACTGTTTGTGCATTTACAATATTCATTGATTTTTGCCATTGAAAAACATGTTTTTCATATACCAGAAATGTTTGAAGCTACTGACTGAATGAAAGGAGCTGGCATCTCACTCTCTTTGAATCTTCTTTATCATGCTAGGATTAGCAGGAAAAAGCAAAAAATTTCAGAATTGCACCTTGCAATGTGGAGATATTACTGTTTGTGCATTTACAATATTCATTGATTTTTGCCATTGAAAAACGTTTTTCATATACCAGAAATGTTTGAAGCTACTGACTGAATGAAAGGAGCTGGCATCTCACTCTCTTTGAATCTTCTTTATCATGCTAGGATTAGCAGGAAAAAGCAAAAAATTTCAGAATTGCACCTTGCAATGTGGAGATATTACTGTTTGTGCATTTACAATATTCATTGATTTTTGCCATTGAAAAACATGTTTTTCATATACCAGAAATGTTTGAAGCTACTGACTGAATGAAAGGAGCTGGCATCTCACTCTCTTTGAATCTTCTTTATCATGCTAGGATTAGCAGGAAAAAGCAAAAAATTTCAGAATTGCACCTTGCAATGTGGAGATATTACTGTTTGTGCATTTACAATATTCATTGATTTTTGCCATTGAAAAACATGTTTTTCATATACTAGAAATGTTTGAAGCTACTGACTGAATGAAAGGAACTGGCATCTCACTCTCTTTGAATCTTCTTTATCATGCTAGGATTAGCAGGAAAAAGCAAAAAATTTCAGAATTGCACCTTGCAATGTGGAGATATTACTGTTTGTGCATTTACAATATTAATTGATTTTTGCCATTGAAAAACATGTTTTTCATATACCAGAAATGTTTGAAGCTACTGACTGAATGAAAGGAGCTGGCATCTCACTCTCTTTGAATCTTCTTTATCATGCTAGGATTAGCAGGAAAAAGCAAAAAATTTCAGAATTGCACCTTGCAATGTGGAGATATTACTGTTTGTGCATTTACAATATTCATTGATTTTTGCCATTGAAAAACATGTTTTTCATATACCAGAAATGTTTGAAGCTACTGACTGAATGAAAGGAGCTGGCATCTCTCTCTCTTTGAATCTTCTTTATCATGCTAGGATTAACAGGAAAAAGCAAAAAATTTCAGAATTGCACCTTGCAATGTGGAGATATTACTGTTTGTGCATTTACAATATTCATTGATTTTTGCCATTGAAAAACGTCCAGAAATGTTTGAAGCTACTGACTGAATGAAAGGAGCTGGCATCTCACTCTCTTTGAATCTTCTTTATCATGCTAGGATTAGCAGGAAAAAGCAAAAAATTTCAGAATTGCACCTTGCAATGTGGAGATATTACTGTTTGTGCATTTACAATATTAATTGATTTTTGCCATTGAAAAACATGTTTTTCATATACCAGAAATGTTTGAAGCTACTGACTGAATGAAAGGAGCTGGCATCTCACTCTCTTTGAATCTTCTTTATCATGCTAGGATTAGCAGGAAAAAGCAAAAAATTTCAGAATTGCACCTTGCAATGTGGAGATATTACTGTTTGTGCATTTACAATATTCATTGATTTTTGCCATTGAAAAACATGTTTTTCATATACCAGAAATGTTTGAAGCTACTGACTGAATGAAAGGAGCTGGCATCTCACTCTCTTTGAATCTTCTTTATCATGCTAGGATTAACAGGAAAAAGCAAAAAATTTCAGAATTGCACCTTGCAATGTGGAGATATTACTGTTTGTGCATTTACAATATTCATTGATTTTTGCCATTGAAAAACGTCCAGAAATGTTTGAAGCTACTGACTGAATGAAAGGAGCTGGCATCTCACTCTCTTTGAATCTTCTTTATCATGCTAGAATTAGCAGGAAAAAGCAAAAAATTTCAGAATTGCACCTTGCAATGTGGAGATATTACTGTTTGTGCATTTACAATATTCATTGATTTTTGCCATTGAAAAACATGTTTTTCATATACCAGAAATGTTTGAAGCTACTGACTGAATGAAAGGAGCTGGCATCTCACTCTCTTTGAATCTTCTTTATCCTGCTAGGATTAGCAGGAAAAAGCAAAAAATTTCAGAATTGCACCTTGCAATGTGGAGATATTACTGTTTGTGCATTTACAATATTCATTGATTTTTGCCATTGAAAAACATGTTTTTCATATACCAGAAATGTTTGAAGCTACTGACTGAATGAAAGGAGCTGGCATCTCACTCTCTTTGAATCTTCTTTATCATGCTAGGATTAGCAGGAAAAAGCAAAAAATTTCAGAATTGCACCTTGCAATGTGGAGATATTACTGTTTGTGCATTTACAATATTCATTGATTTTTGCCATTGAAAAACATGTTTTTCATATACCAGGAATGTTTGAAGCTACTGACTGAATGAAAGGAGCTGGCATCTCACTCTCTTTGAATCTTCTTTATCCTGCTAGGATTAGCAGGAAAAAGCAAAAAATTTCAGAATTGCACCTTGCAATGTGGAGATATTACTGTTTGTGCATTTACAATATTCATTGATTTTTGCCATTGAAAAACGTCCAGAAATGTTTGAAGCTACTGACTGAATGAAAGGAGCTGGCATCTCACTCTCTTTGAATCTTCTTTATCATGCTAGGATTAGCAGGAAAAAGCAAAAAATTTCAGAATTGCACCTTGCAATGTGGAGATATTACTGTTTGTGCATTTACAATATTCATTGATTTTTGCCATTGAAAAACGTCCAGAAATGTTTGAAGCTACTGACTGAATGAAAGGAGCTGGCATCTCACTCTCTTTGAATCTTCTTTATCATGCTAGGATTAGCAGGAAAAAGCAAAAAATTTCAGAATTGCACCTTGCAATGTGGAGATATTACTGTTTGTGCATTTACAATATTCATTGATTTTTGCCATTGAAAAACATGTTTTTCATATACCAGAAATGTTTGAAGCTACTGACTGAATGAAAGGAGCTGGCATCTCACTCTCTTTGAATCTTCTTTATCATGCTAGGATTAACAGGAAAAAGCAAAAAATTTCAGAATTGCACCTTGCAATGTGGAGATATTACTGTTTGTGCATTTACAATATTCATTGATTTTTGCCATTGAAAAACGTCCAGAAATGTTTGAAGCTACTGACTGAATGAAAGGAGCTGGCATCTCACTCTCTTTGAATCTTCTTTATCATGCTAGGATTAGCAGGAAAAAGCAAAAAATTTCAGAATTGCACCTTGCAATGTGGAGATATTACTGTTTGTGCATTTACAATATTCATTGATTTTTGCCATTGAAAAACATGTTTTTCATATACCAGAAATGTTTGAAGCTACTGACTGAATGAAAGGAGCTGGCATCTCACTCTCTTTGAATCTTCTTTATCCTGCTAGGATTAGCAGGAAAAAGCAAAAAATTTCAGAATTGCACCTTGCAATGTGGAGATATTACTGTTTGTGCATTTACAATATTCATTGATTTTTGCCATTGAAAAACATGTTTTTCATATACCAGAAATGTTTGAAGCTACTGACTGAATGAAAGGAGCTGGCATCTCACTCTCTTTGAATCTTCTTTATCATGCTAGGATTAGCAGGAAAAAGCAAAAAATTTCAGAATTGCACCTTGCAATGTGGAGATATTACTGTTTGTGCATTTACAATATTCATTGATTTTTGCCATTGAAAAACATGTTTTTCATATACCAGGAATGTTTGAAGCTACTGACTGAATGAAAGGAGCTGGCATCTCACTCTCTTTGAATCTTCTTTATCCTGCTAGGATTAGCAGGAAAAAGCAAAAAATTTCAGAATTGCACCTTGCAATGTGGAGATATTACTGTTTGTGCATTTACAATATTCATTGATTTTTGCCATTGAAAAACGTCCAGAAATGTTTGAAGCTACTGACTGAATGAAAGGAGCTGGCATCTCACTCTCTTTGAATCTTCTTTATCATGCTAGGATTAGCAGGAAAAAGCAAAAAATTTCAGAATTGCACCTTGCAATGTGGAGATATTACTGTTTGTGCATTTACAATATTCATTGATTTTTGCCATTGAAAAACGTCCAGAAATGTTTGAAGCTACTGACTGAATGAAAGGAGCTGGCATCTCACTCTCTTTGAATCTTCTTTATCATGCTAGGATTAGCAGGAAAAAGCAAAAAATTTCAGAATTGCACCTTGCAATGTGGAGATATTACTGTTTGTGCATTTACAATATTCATTGATTTTTGCCATTGAAAAACATCATGTTATTCATATACCAGAAATGTTTGAAGCTACTGACTGAATGAAAGGAGCTGGCATCTCACTCTCTTTGAATCTTCTTTATCATGCTAGGATTAACAGGAAAAAGCAAAAAATTTCAGAATTGCACCTTGCAATGTGGAGATATTACTGTTTGTGCATTTACAATATTCATTGATTTTTGCCATTGAAAAACGTCCAGAAATGTTTGAAGCTACTGACTGAATGAAAGGAGCTGGCATCTCACTCTCTTTGAATCTTCTTTATCATGCTAGGATTAGCAGGAAAAAGCAAAAAATTTCAGAATTGCACCTTGCAATGTGGAAATATTACTGTTTGTGCATTTACAATATTCATTGATTTTTGCCATTGAAAAACATGTTTTTCATATACCAGAAATGTTTGAAGCTACTGACTGAATGAAAGGAGCTGGCATCTCACTCTCTTTGAATCTTCTTTATCATGCTAGGATTAGCAGGAAAAAGCAAAAAATTTCAGAATTGCACCTTGCAATGTGGAGATATTACTGTTTGTGCATTTACAATATTCATTGATTTTTGCCATTGAAAAACGTTTTTCATATACCAGAAATGTTTGAAGCTACTGACTGAATGAAAGGAGCTGGCATCTCACTCTCTTTGAATCTTCTTTATCATGCTAGGATTAGCAGGAAAAAGCAAAAAATTTCAGAATTGCACCTTGCAATGTGGAGATATTACTGTTTGTGCATTTACAATATTCATTGATTTTTGCCATTGAAAAACATGTTTTTCATATACCAGAAATGTTTGAAGCTACTGACTGAATGAAAGGAGCTGGCATCTCACTCTCTTTGAATCTTCTTTATCATGCTAGGATTAGCAGGAAAAAGCAAAAAATTTCAGAATTGCACCTTGCAATGTGGAGATATTACTGTTTGTGCATTTACAATATTCATTGATTTTTGCCATTGAAAAACATGTTTTTCATATACTAGAAATGTTTGAAGCTACTGACTGAATGAAAGGAACTGGCATCTCACTCTCTTTGAATCTTCTTTATCATGCTAGGATTAGCAGGAAAAAGCAAAAAATTTCAGAATTGCACCTTGCAATGTGGAGATATTACTGTTTGTGCATTTACAATATTCATTGATTTTTGCCATTGAAAAACATGTTTTTCATATACCAGAAATGTTTGAAGCTACTGACTGAATGAAAGGAGCTGGCATCTCACTCTCTTTGAATCTTCTTTATCATGCTAGGATTAACAGGAAAAAGCAAAAAATTTCAGAATTGCACCTTGCAATGTGGAGATATTACTGTTTGTGCATTTACAATATTCATTGATTTTTGCCATTGAAAAACGTCCAGAAATGTATGAAGCTACTGACTGAATGAAAGGAGCTGGCATCTCACTCTCTTTGAATCTTCTTTATCATGCTAGGATTAGCAGGAAAAAGCAAAAAATTTCAGAATTGCACCTTGCAATGTGGAGATATTACTGTTTGTGCATTTACAATATTCATTGATTTTTGCCATTGAAAAACGTCCAGAAATGTTTGAAGCTACTGACTGAATGAAAGGAGCTGGCATCTCACTCTCTTTGAATCTTCTTTATCATGCTAGGATTAGCAGGAAAAAGCAAAAAATTTCAGAATTGCACCTTGCAATGTGGAGATATTACTGTTTGTGCATTTACAATATTCATTGATTTTTGCCATTGAAAAACATGTTTTTCATATACCAGAAATGTTTGAAGCTACTGACGGAATGAAAGGAGCTGGCATCTCACTCTCTTTGAATCTTCTTTATCATGCTAGGATTAGCAGGAAAAAGCAAAAAATTTCAGAATTGCACCTTGCAATGTGGAGATATTACTGTTTGTGCATTTACAATATTCATTGATTTTTGCCATTGAAAAACGTCCAGAAATGTTTGAAGCTACTGACTGAATGAAAGGAGCTGGCATCTCACTCTCTTTGAATCTTCTTTATCATGCTAGAATTAGCAGGAAAAAGCAAAAAATTTCAGAATTGCACCTTGCAATGTGGAGATATTACTGTTTGTGCATTTACAATATTCATTGATTTTTGCCATTGAAAAACGTTTTTCATATACCAGAAATGTTTGAAGCTACTGACTGAATGAAAGGAGCTGGCATCTCACTCTCTTTGAATCTTCTTTATCATGCTAGGATTAAAAGGAAAAAGCAAAAAATTTCAGAATTGCACCTTGCAATGTGGAGATATTACTGTTTGTGCATTTACAATATTCATTGATTTTTGCCATTGAAAAACGTCCAGAAATGTTTGAAGCTACTGACTGAATGAAAGGAGCTGGCATCTCACTCTCTTTGAATCTTCTTTATCATGCTAGGATTAGCAGGAAAAAGCAAAAAATTTCAGAATTGCACCTTGCAATGTGGAGATATTACTGTTTGTGCATTTACAATATTCATTGATTTTTGCCATTGAAAAACATGTTTTTCATATACCAGAAATGTTTGAAGCTACTGACTGAATGAAAGGAGCTGGCATCTCACTCTCTTTGAATCTTCTTTATCATGCTAGGATTAGCAGGAAAAAGCAAAAAATTTCAGAATTGCACCTTGCAATGTGGAGATATTACTGTTTGTGCATTTACAATATTCATTGATTTTTGCCATTGAAAAACGTCCAGAAATGTTTGAAGCTACTGACTGAATGAAAGGAGCTGGCATCTCACTCTCTTTGAATCTTCTTTATCATGCTAGGATTAGCAGGAAAAAGCAAAAAATTTCAGAATTGCACCTTGCAATGTGGAGATATTACTGTTTGTGCATTTACAATATTCATTGATTTTTGCCATTGAAAAACATGTTTTTCATATACCAGAAATGTTTGAAGCTACTGACTGAATGAAAGGAGCTGGCATCTCACTCTCTTTGAATCTTCTTTATCATGCTAGGATTAACAGGAAAAAGCAAAAAATTTCAGAATTGCACCTTGCAATGTGGAGATATTACTGTTTGTGCATTTACAATATTCATTGATTTTTGCCATTGAAAAACGTCCAGAAATGTTTGAAACTACTGACTGAATGAAAGGAGCTGGCATCTCACTCTCTTTGAATCTTCTTTATCATGCTAGGATTAGCAGGAAAAAGCAAAAAATTTCAGAATTGCACCTTGCAATGTGGAGATATTACTGTTTGTGCATTTACAATATTCATTGATTTTTGCCTTTGAAAAACATCATGTTATTCATATACCAGAAATGTTTGAAGCTACTGACTGAATGAAAGGAGCTGGCATCTCACTCTCTTTGAATCTTCTTTATCATGCTAGGATTAACAGGAAAAAGCAAAACATTTCAGAATTGCACCTTGCAATGTGGAGATATTACTGTTTGTGCATTTACAATATTCATTGATTTTTGCCATTGAAAAACGTCCAGAAATGTTTGAAGCTACTGACTGAATGAAAGGAGCTGGCATCTCACTCTCTTTGAATCTTCTTTATCATGCTAGGATTAGCAGGAAAAAGCAAAAAATTTCAGAATTGCACCTTGCAATGTGGAAATATTACTGTTTGTGCATTTACAATATTCATTGATTTTTGCCATTGAAAAACATGTTTTTCATATACCAGAAATGTTTGAAGCTACTGACTGAATGAAAGGAGCTGGCATCTCACTCTCTTTGAATCTTCTTTATCATGCTAGGATTAGCAGGAAAAAGCAAAAAATTTCAGAATTGCACCTTGCAATGTGGAGATATTACTGTTTGTGCATTTACAATATTCATTGATTTTTGCCATTGAAAAACGTTTTTCATATACTAGAAATGTTTGAAGCTACTGACTGAATGAAAGGAGCTGGCATCTCACTCTCTTTGAATCTTCTTTATCATGCTAGGATTAGCAGGAAAAAGCAAAAAATTTCAGAATTGCACCTTGCAATGTGGAGATATTACTGTTTGTGCATTTACAATATTCATTGATTTTTGCCATTGAAAAACATGTTTTTCATATACCAGAAATGTTTGAAGCTACTGACTGAATGAAAGGAGCTGGCATCTCACTCTCTTTGAATCTTCTTTATCATGCTAGGATTAGCAGGAAAAAGCAAAAAATTTCAGAATTGCACCTTGCAATGTGGAGATATTACTGTTTGTGCATTTACAATATTCATTGATTTTTGCCATTGAAAAACATGTTTTTCATATACCAGAAATGTTTGAAGCTACTGACTGAATGAAAGGAGCTGGCATCTCACTCTCTTTGAATCTTCTTTATCATGCTAGGATTAGCAGGAAAAAGCAAAAAATTTCAGAATTGCACCTTGCAATGTGGAGATATTACTGTTTGTGCATTTACAATATTCATTGATTTTTGCCATTGAAAAACATGTTTTTCATATACCAGAAATGTTTGAAGCTACTGACTGAATGAAAGGAGCTGGCATCTCACTCTCTTTGAATCTTCTTTATCATGCTAGGATTAACAGGAAAAAGCAAAAAATTTCAGAATTGCACCTTGCAATGTGGAGATATTACTGTTTGTGCATTTACAATATTCATTGATTTTTGCCATTGAAAAACGTCCAGAAATGTTTGAAGCTACTGACTGAATGAAAGGAGCTGGCATCTCACTCTCTTTGAATCTTCTTTATCATGCTAGGATTAGCAGGAAAAAGCAAAAAATTTCAGAATTGCACCTTGCAATGTGGAGATATTACTGTTTGTGCATTTACAATATTCATTGATTTTTGCCATTGAAAAACGTCCAGAAATGTTTGAAGCTACTGACTGAATGAAAGGAGCTGGCATCTCACTCTCTTTGAATCTTCTTTATCATGCTAGGATTAGCAGGAAAAAGCAAAAAATTTCAGAATTGCACCTTGCAATGTGGAGATATTACTGTTTGTGCATTTACAATATTCATTGATTTTTGCCATTGAAAAACATGTTTTTCATATACCAGAAATGTTTGAAGCTACTGACGGAATGAAAGGAGCTGGCATCTCACTCTCTTTGAATCTTCTTTATCATGCTAGGATTAGCAGGAAAAAGCAAAAAATTTCAGAATTGCACCTTGCAATGTGGAGATATTACTGTTTGTGCATTTACAATATTCATTGATTTTTGCCATTGAAAAACGTCCAGAAATGTTTGAAGCTACTGACTGAATGAAAGGAGCTGGCATCTCACTCTCTTTGAATCTTCTTTATCATGCTAGGATTAGCAGGAAAAAGCAAAAAATTTCAGAATTGCACCTTGCAATGTGGAGATATTACTGTTTGTGCATTTACAATATTCATTGATTTTTGCCATTGAAAAACATGTTTTTCATATACCAGAAATGTTTGAAGCTACTGACGGAATGAAAGGAGCTGGCATCTCACTCTCTTTGAATCTTCTTTATCATGCTAGGATTAGCAGGAAAAAGCAAAAAATTTCAGAATTGCACCTTGCAATGTGGAGATATTACTGTTTGTGCATTTACAATATTCATTGATTTTTGCCATTGAAAAACATGTTTTTCATATACCAGAAATGTTTGAAGCTACTGACTGAATGAAAGGAGCTGGCATCTCACTCTCTTTGAATCTTCTTTATCCTGCTAGGATTAGCAGGAAAAAGCAAAAAATTTCAGAATTGCACCTTGCAATGTGGAGATATTACTGTTTGTGCATTTACAATATTCATTGATTTTTGCCATTGAAAAACATGTTTTTCATATACCAGAAATGTTTGAAGCTACTGACTGAATGAAAGGAGCTGGCATCTCACTCTCTTTGAATTTTCTTTATCATGCTAGGATTAGCAGGAAAAAGCAAAAAATTTCAGAATTGCACCTTGCAATGTGGAGATATTACTGTTTGTGCATTTACAATATTCATTGATTTTTGCCATTGAAAAACATGTTTTTCATATACCAGGAATGTTTGAAGCTACTGACTGAATGAAAGGAGCTGGCATCTCACTCTCTTTGAATCTTCTTTATCCTGCTAGGATTAGCAGGAAAAAGCAAAAAATTTCAGAATTGCACCTTGCAATGTGGAGATATTACTGTTTGTGCATTTACAATATTCATTGATTTTTGCCATTGAAAAACGTCCAGAAATGTTTGAAGCTACTGACTGAATGAAAGGAGCTGGCATCTCACTCTCTTTGAATCTTCTTTATCATGCTAGGATTAGCAGGAAAAAGCAAAAAATTTCAGAATTGCACCTTGCAATGTGGAGATATTACTGTTTGTGCATTTACAATATTCATTGATTTTTGCCATTGAAAAACGTCCAGAAATGTTTGAAGCTACTGACTGAATGAAAGGAGCTGGCATCTCACTCTCTTTGAATCTTCTTTATCATGCTAGGATTAGCAGGAAAAAGCAAAAAATTTCAGAATTGCACCTTGCAATGTGGAGATATTACTGTTTGTGCATTTACAATATTCATTGATTTTTGCCATTGAAAAACATCATGTTATTCATATACCAGAAATGTTTGAAGCTACTGACTAAATGAAAGGAGCTGGCATCTCACTCTCTTTGAATCTTCTTTATCATGCTAGGATTAACAGGAAAAAGCAAAAAATTTCAGAATTGCACCTTGCAATGTGGAGATATTACTGTTTGTGCATTTACAATATTCATTGATTTTTGCCATTGAAAAACGTCCAGAAATGTTTGAAGCTACTGACTGAATGAAAGGAGCTGGCATCTCACTCTCTTTGAATCTTCTTTATCATGCTAGGATTAGCAGGAAAAAGCAAAAAATTTCAGAATTGCACCTTGCAATGTGGAAATATTACTGTTTGTGCATTTACAATATTCATTGATTTTTGCCATTGAAAAACATGTTTTTCATATACCAGAAATATTTGAAGCTACTGACTGAATGAAAGGAGCTGGCATCTCACTCTCTTTGAATCTTCTTTATCCTGCTAGGATTAGCAGGAAAAAGCAAAAAATTTCAGAATTGCACCTTGCAATGTGGAGATATTACTGTTTGTGCATTTACAATATTCATTGATTTTTGCCATTGAAAAACGTCCAGAAATGTTTGAAGCTACTGACTGAATGAAAGGAGCTGGCATCTCACTCTCTTTGAATCTTCTTTATCATGCTAGGATTAGCAGGAAAAAGCAAAAAATTTCAGAATTGCACCTTGCAATGTGGAGATATTACTGTTTGTGCATTTACAATATTCATTGATTTTTGCCATTGAAAAACGTCCAGAAATGTTTGAAGCTACTGACTGAATGAAAGGAGCTGGCATCTCACTCTCTTTGAATCTTCTTTATCATGCTAGGATTAGCAGGAAAAAGCAAAAAATTTCAGAATTGCACCTTGCAATGTGGAGATATTACTGTTTGTGCATTTACAATATTCATTGATTTTTACCATTGAAAAACATCATGTTATTCATATACCAGAAATGTTTGAAGATACTGACTGAATGAAAGGAGCTGGCATCTCACTCTCTTTGAATCTTCTTTATCATGCTAGGATTAACAGGAAAAAGCAAAAAATTTCAGAATTGCACCTTGCAATGTGGAGATATTACTGTTTGTGCATTTACAATATTCATTGATTTTTGCCATTGAAAAACGTCCAGAAATGTTTGAAGCTACTGACTGAATGAAAGGAGCTGGCATCTCACTCTCTTTGAATCTTCTTTATCATGCTAGGATTAGCAGGAAAAAGCAAAAAATTTCAGAATTGCACCTTGCAATGTGGAAATATTACTGTTTGTGCATTTACAATATTCATTGATTTTTGCCATTGAAAAACATGTTTTTCATATACCAGAAATGTTTGAAGCTACTGACTGAATGAAAGGAGCTGGCATCTCACTCTCTTTGAATCTTCTTTATCATGCTAGGATTAGCAGGAAAAAGCAAAAAATTTCAGAATTGCACCTTGCAATGTGGAGATATTACTGTTTGTGCATTTACAATATTCATTGATTTTTGCCATTGAAAAACGTTTTTCATATACCAGAAATGTTTGAAGCTACTGACTGAATGAAAGGAGCTGGCATCTCACTCTCTTTGAATCTTCTTTATCATGCTAGGATTAGCAGGAAAAAGCAAAAAATTTCAGAATTGCACCTTGCAATGTGGAGATATTACTGTTTGTGCATTTACAATATTCATTGATTTTTGCCATTGAAAAACATGTTTTTCATATACCAGAAATGTTTGAAGCTACTGACGGAATGAAAGGAGCTGGCATCTCACTCTCTTTGAATCTTCTTTATCATGCTAGGATTAGCAGGAAAAAGCAAAAAATTTCAGAATTGCACCTTGCAATGTGGAGATATTACTGTTTGTGCATTTACAATATTCATTGATTTTTGCCATTGAAAAACATGTTTTTCATATACCAGAAATGTTTGAAGCTACTGACTGAATGAAAGGAGCTGGCATCTCACTCTCTTTGAATCTTCTTTATCCTGCTAGGATTAGCAGGAAAAAGCAAAAAATTTCAGAATTGCACCTTGCAATGTGGAGATATTACTGTTTGTGCATTTACAATATTCATTGATTTTTGCCATTGAAAAACATGTTTTTCATATACCAGAAATGTTTGAAGCTACTGACTGAATGAAAGGAGCTGGCATCTCACTCTCTTTGAATCTTCTTTATCATGCTAGGATTAGCAGGAAAAAGCAAAAAATTTCAGAATTGCACCTTGCAATGTGGAGATATTACTGTTTGTGCATTTACAATATTCATTGATTTTTGCCATTGAAAAACATGTTTTTCATATACCAGGAATGTTTGAAGCTACTGACTGAATGAAAGGAGCTGGCATCTCACTCTCTTTGAATCTTCTTTATCCTGCTAGGATTAGCAGGAAAAAGCAAAAAATTTCAGAATTGCACCTTGCAATGTGGAGATATTACTGTTTGTGCATTTACAATATTCATTGATTTTTGCCATTGAAAAACGTCCAGAAATGTTTGAAGCTACTGACTGAATGAAAGGAGCTGGCATCTCACTCTCTTTGAATCTTCTTTATCATGCTAGGATTAGCAGGAAAAAGCAAAAAATTTCAGAATTGCACCTTGCAATGTGGAGATATTACTGTTTGTGCATTTACAATATTCATTGATTTTTGCCATTGAAAAACGTCCAGAAATGTTTGAAGCTACTGACTGAATGAAAGGAGCTGGCATCTCACTCTCTTTGAATCTTCTTTATCATGCTAGGATTAGCAGGAAAAAGCAAAAAATTTCAGAATTGCACATTGCAATGTGGAGATATTACTGTTTGTGCATTTACAATATTCATTGATTTTTGCCATTGAAAAACATCATGTTATTCATATACCAGAAATGTTTGAAGCTACTGACTGAATGAAAGGAGCTGGCATCTCACTCTCTTTGAATCTTCTTTATCATGCTAGGATTAACAGGAAAAAGCAAAAAATTTCAGAATTGCACCTTGCAATGTGGAGATATTACTGTTTGTGCATTTACAATATTCATTGATTTTTGCCATTGAAAAACGTCCAGAAATGTTTGAAGCTACTGACTGAATGAAAGGAGCTGGCATCTCACTCTCTTTGAATCTTCTTTATCATGCTAGGATTAGCAGGAAAAAGCAAAAAATTTCAGAATTGCACCTTGCAATGTGGAAATATTACTATTTGTGCATTTACAATATTCATTGATTTTTGCCATTGAAAAACATGTTTTTCATATACCAGAAATGTTTGAAGCTACTGACTGAATGAAAGGAGCTGGCATCTCACTCTCTTTGAATCTTCTTTATCATGCTAGGATTAGCAGGAAAAAGCAAAAAATTTCAGAATTGCACCTTGCAATGTGGAGCTATTACTGTTTGTGCATTTACAATATTCATTGATTTTTGCCATTGAAAAACGTTTTTCATATACCAGAAATGTTTGAAGCTACTGACTGAATGAAAGGAGCTGGCATCTCACTCTCTTTGAATCTTCTTTATCATGCTAGGATTAGCAGGAAAAAGCAAAAAATTTCAGAATTGCACCTTGCAATGTGGAGATATTACTGTTTGTGCATTTACAATATTCATTGATTTTTGCCATTGAAAAACATGTTTTTCATATACCAGAAATGTTTGAAGCTACTGACTGAATGAAAGGAGCTGGCATCTCACTCTCTTTGAATCTTCTTTATCATGCTAGGATTAGCAGGAAAAAGCAAAAAATTTCAGAATTGCACCTTGCAATGTGGAGATATTACTGTTTGTGCATTTACAATATTCATTGATTTTTGCCATTGAAAAACATGTTTTTCATATACCAGAAATGTTTGAAGCTACTGACTGAATGAAAGGAGCTGGCATCTCACTCTCTTTGAATCTTCTTTATCATGCTAGGATTAGCAGGAAAAAGCAAAAAATTTCAGAATTGCACCTTGCAATGTGGAGATATTACTGTTTGTGCATTTACAATATTCATTGATTTTTGCCATTGAAAAACATGTTTTTCATATACCAGAAATGTTTGAAGCTACTGACTGAATGAAGGAGCTGGCATCTCACTCTCTTTGAATCTTCTTTATCATGCTAGGATTAACAGGAAAAAGCAAAAAATTTCAGAATTGCACCTTGCAATGTGGAGATATTACTGTTTGTGCATTTACAATATTCATTGATTTTTGCCATTGAAAAACGTCCAGAAATGTATGAAGCTACTGACTGAATGAAAGGAGCTGGCATCTCACTCTCTTTGAATCTTCTTTATCATGCTAGGATTAGCAGGAAAAAGCAAAAAATTTCAGAATTGCACCTTGCAATGTGGAGATATTACTGTTTGTGCATTTACAATATTCATTGATTTTTGCCATTGAAAAACGTCCAGAAATGTTTGAAGCTACTGACTGAATGAAAGGAGCTGGCATCTCACTCTCTTTGAATCTTCTTTATCATGCTAGGATTAGCAGGAAAAAGCAAAAAATTTCAGAATTGCACCTTGCAATGTGGAGATATTACTGTTTGTGCATTTACAATATTCATTGATTTTTGCCATTGAAAAACATGTTTTTCATATACCAGAAATGTTTGAAGCTACTGACGGAATGAAAGGAGCTGGCATCTCACTCTCTTTGAATCTTCTTTATCATGCTAGGATTAGCAGGAAAAAGCAAAAAATTTCAGAATTGCACCTTGCAATGTGGAGATATTACTGTTTGTGCATTTACAATATTCATTGATTTTTGCCATTGAAAAACGTCCAGAAATGTTTGAAGCTACTGACTGAATGAAAGGAGCTGGCATCTCACTCTCTTTGAATCTTCTTTATCATGCTAGGATTAGCAGGAAAAAGCAAAAAATTTCAGAATTGCACCTTGCAATGTGGAGATATTACTGTTTGTGCATTTACAATATTCATTGATTTTTGCCATTGAAAAACATGTTTTTCATATACCAGAAATGTTTGAAGCTACTGACTGAATGAAAGGAGCTGGCATCTCACTCTCTTTGAATCTTCTTTATCATGCTAGGATTAACAGGAAAAAGCAAAAAATTTCAGAATTGCACCTTGCAATGTGGAGATATTACTGTTTGTGCATTTACAATATTCATTGATTTTTGCCATTGAAAAACGTCCAGAAATGTTTGAAGCTACTGACTGAATGAAAGGAGCTGGCATCTCACTCTCTTTGAATCTTCTTTATCATGCTAGGATTAGCAGGAAAAAGCAAAAAATTTCAGAATTGCACCTTGCAATGTGGAGATATTACTGTTTGTGCATTTACAATATTCATTGATTTTTGCCATTGAAAAACATGTTTTTCATATACCAGAAATGTTTGAAGCTACTGACTGAATGAAAGGAGCTGGCATCTCACTCTCTTTGAATCTTCTTTATCATGCTAGGATTAACAGGAAAAAGCAAAATATTTCAGAATTGCACCTTGCAATGTGGAGATATTACTGTTTGTGCATTTACAATATTCATTGATTTTTGCCATTGAAAAACGTCCAGAAATGTTTGAAGCTACTGACTGAATGAAAGGAGCTGGCATCTCACTCTCTTTGAATCTTCTTTATCATGCTAGGATTAGCAGGAAAAAGCAAAAAATTTCAGAATTGCACCTTGCAATGTGGAGATATTACTGTTTGTGCATTTACAATATTCATTGATTTTTGCCATTGAAAAACATGTTTTTCATATACCAGAAATGTTTGAAGCTACTGACTGAATGAAAGGAGCTGGCATCTCACTCTCTTTGAATCTTCTTTATCATGCTAGGATTAACAGGAAAAAGCAAAAAATTTCAGAATTGCACCTTGCAATGTGGAGATATTACTGTTTGTGCATTTACAATATTCATTGATTTTTGCCATTGAAAAACGTCCAGAAATGTTTGAAGCTACTGACTGAATGAAAGGAGCTGGCATCTCACTCTCTTTGAATCTTCTTTATCATGCTAGGATTAGCAGGAAAAAGCAAAAAATTTCAGAATTGCACCTTGCAATGTGGAGATATTACTGTTTGTGCATTTACAATATTCATTGATTTTTGCCATTGAAAAACATGTTTTTCATATACCAGAAATGTTTGAAGCTACTGACTGAATGAAAGGAGCTGGCATCTCACTCTCTTTGAATCTTCTTTATCATGCTAGGATTAACAGGAAAAAGCAAAAAATTTCAGAATTGCACCTTGCAATGTGGAGATATTACTGTTTGTGCATTTACAATATTCATTGATTTTTGCCATTGAAAAACGTCCAGAAATGTTTGAAGCTACTGACTGAATGAAAGGAGCTGGCATCTCACTCTCTTTGAATCTTCTTTATCATGCTAGGATTAGCAGGAAAAAGCAAAAAATTTCAGAATTGCACCTTGCAATGTGGAGATATTACTGTTTGTGCATTTACAATATTCATTGATTTTTGCCATTGAAAAACGTTTTTCATATACCAGAAATGTTTGAAGCTACTGACTGAATGAAAGGAGCTGGCATCTCACTCTCTTTGAATCTTCTTTATCATGCTAGGATTAGCAGGAAAAAGCAAAAAATTTCAGAATTGCACCTTGCAATGTGGAGATATTACTGTTTGTGCATTTACAATATTCATTGATTTTTGCCATTGAAAAACATGTTTTTCATATACCAGAAATGTTTGAAGCTACTGACTGAATGAAAGGAGCTGGCATCTCACTCTCTTTGAATCTTCTTTATCATGCTAGGATTAGCAGGAAAAAGCAAAAAATTTCAGAATTGCACCTTGCAATGTGGAGATATTACTGTTTGTGCATTTACAATATTCATTGATTTTTGCCATTGAAAAACATGTTTTTCATATACCAGAAATGTTTGAAGCTACTGACTGAATGAAAGGAGCTGGCATCTCACTCTCTTTGAATCTTCTTTATCATGCTAGGATTAGCAGGAAAAAGCAAAAAATTTCAGAATTGCACCTTGCAATGTGGAGATATTACTGTTTGTGCATTTACAATATTCATTGATTTTTGCCATTGAAAAACATGTTTTTCATATACCAGAAATGTTTGAAGCTACTGACTGAATGAAAGGAGCTGGCATCTCACTCTCTTTGAATCTTCTTTATCATGCTAGGATTAACAGGAAAAAGCAAAAAATTTCAGAATTGCACCTTGCAATGTGGAGATATTACTGTTTGTGCATTTACAATATTCATTGATTTTTGCCATTGAAAAACGTCCAGAAATGTTTGAAGCTACTGACTGAATGAAAGGAGCTGGCATCTCACTCTCTTTGAATCTTCTTTATCATGCTAGGATTAGCAGGAAAAAGCAAAAAATTTCAGAATTGCACCTTGCAATGTGGAGATATTACTGTTTGTGCATTTACAATATTCATTGATTTTTGCCATTGAAAAACATGTTTTTCATATACCAGAAATGTTTGAAGCTACTGACTGAATGAAAGGAGCTGGCATCTCACTCTCTTTGAATCTTCTTTATCATGCTAGGATTAACAGGAAAAAGCAAAAAATTTCAGAATTGCACCTTGCAATGTGGAGATATTACTGTTTGTGCATTTACAATATTCATTGATTTTTGCCATTGAAAAACGTCCAGAAATGTTTGAAGCTACTGACTGAATGAAAGGAGCTGGCATCTCACTCTCTTTGAATCTTCTTTATCATGCTAGGATTAGCAGGAAAAAGCAAAAAATTTCAGAATTGCACCTTGCAATGTGGAGATATTACTGTTTGTGCATTTACAATATTCATTGATTTTTGCCATTGAAAAACCATGTTATTCATATACCAGAAATGTTTGAAGCTACTGACTGAATGAAAGGAGCTGGCATCTCACTCTCTTTGAATCTTCTTTATCATGCTAGGATTAGCAGGAAAAAGCAAAAAATTTCAGAATTGCACCTTGCAATGTGGAGATATTACTGTTTGTGCATTTACAATATTCATTGATTTTTGCCATTGAAAAACATGTTTTTCATATACCAGAAATGTTTGAAGCTACTGACTGAATGAAAGGAGCTGGCATCTCACTCTCTTTGAATCTTCTTTATCATGCTAGGATTAGCAGGAAAAAGCAAAAAATTTCAGAATTGCACCTTGCAATGTGGAGATATTACTGTTTGTGCATTTACAATATTCATTGATTTTTGCCATTGAAAAACATGTTTTTCATATACCAGAAATGTTTGAAGCTACTGACTGAATGAAAGGAGCTGGCATCTCACTCTCTTTGAATCTTCTTTATCATGCTAGGATTAGCAGGAAAAAGCAAAAAATTTCAGAATTGCACCTTGCAATGTGGAGATATTACTGTTTGTGCATTTACAATATTCATTGATTTTTGCCATTGAAAAACATGTTTTTCATATACCAGAAATGTTTGAAGCTACTGACTGAATGAAAGGAGCTGGCATCTCACTCTCTTTGAATCTTCTTTATCATGCTAGGATTAACAGGAAAAAGCAAAAAATTTCAGAATTGCACCTTGCAATGTGGAGATATTACTGTTTGTGCATTTACAATATTCATTGATTTTTGCCATTGAAAAACGTCCAGAAATGTATGAAGCTACTGACTGAATGAAAGGAGCTGGCATCTCACTCTCTTTGAATCTTCTTTATCATGCTAGGATTAGCAGGAAAAAGCAAAAAATTTCAGAATTGCACCTTGCAATGTGGAGATATTACTGTTTGTGCATTTACAATATTCATTGATTTTTGCCATTGAAAAATGTCCAGAAATGTTTGAAGCTACTGACTGAATGAAAGGAGCTGGCATCTCACTCTCTTTGAATCTTCTTTATCATGCTAGGATTAGCAGGAAAAAGCAAAAAATTTCAGAATTGCACCTTGCAATGTGGAGATATTACTGTTTGTGCATTTACAATATTCATTGATTTTTGCCATTGAAAAACATGTTTTTCATATACCAGAAATGTTTGAAGCTACTGACGGAATGAAAGGAGCTGGCATCTCACTCTCTTTGAATCTTCTTTATCATGCTAGGATTAGCAGGAAAAAGCAAAAAATTTCAGAATTGCACCTTGCAATGTGGATATATTACTGTTTGTGCATTTACAATATTCATTGATTTTTGCCATTGAAAAACGTCCAGAAATGTTTGAAGCTACTGACTGAATGAAAGGAGCTGGCATCTCACTCTCTTTGAATCTTCTTTATCATGCTAGGATTAGCAGGAAAAAGCAAAAAATTTCAGAATTGCACCTTGCAATGTGGAGATATTACTGTTTGTGCATTTACAATATTCATTGATTTTTGCCATTGAAAAACATGTTTTTCATATACCAGAAATGTTTGAAGCTACTGACTGAATGAAAGGAGCTGGCATCTCACTCTCTTTGAATCTTCTTTATCATGCTAGGATTAACAGGAAAAAGCAAAAAATTTCAGAATTGCACCTTGCAATGTGGAGATATTACTGTTTGTGCATTTACAATATTCATTGATTTTTGCCATTGAAAAACGTCCAGAAATGTTTGAAGCTACTGACTGAATACAAGGAGCTGGCATCTCACTCTCTTTGAATCTTCTTTATCATGCTAGGATTAGCAGGAAAAAGCAAAAAATTTCAGAATTGCACCTTGCAATGTGGAAATATTACTGTTTGTGCATTTACAATATTCATTGATTTTTGCCATTGAAAAACATGTTTTTCATATACCAGAAATGTTTGAAGCTACTGACTGAATGAAAGGAGCTGGCATCTCACTCTCTTTGAATCTTCTTTATCATGCTAGGATTAGCAGGAAAAAGCAAAAAATTTCAGAATTGCACCTTGCAATGTGGAGATATTACTGTTTGTGCATTTACAATATTCATTGATTTTTGCCATTGAAAAACGTTTTTCATATACTAGAAATGTTTGAAGCTACTGACTGAATGAAAGGAGCTGGCATCTCACTCTCTTTGAATCTTCTTTATCATGCTAGGATTAGCAGGAAAAAGCAAAAAATTTCAGAATTGCACCTTGCAATGTGGAGATATTACTGTTTGTGCATTTACAATATTCATTGATTTTTGCCATTGAAAAACATGTTTTTCATATACCAGAAATGTTTGAAGCTACTGACTGAATGAAAGGAGCTGGCATCTCACTCTCTTTGAATCTTCTTTATCATGCTAGGATTAGCAGGAAAAAGCAAAAAATTTCAGAATTGCACCTTGCAATGTGGAGATATTACTGTTTGTGCATTTACAATATTCATTGATTTTTGCCATTGAAAAACGTCCAGAAATGTTTGAAGCTACTGACTGAGTGAAAGGAGCTGGCATCTCACTCTCTTTGAATCTTCTTTATCCTGCTAGGATTAGCAGGAAAAAGCAAAAAATTTCAGAATTGCACCTTGCAATGTGGAGATATTACTGTTTGTGCATTTACAATATTCATTGATTTTTGCCATTGAAAAACGTCCAGAAATGTTTGAAGCTACTGACTGAATGAAAGGAGCTGGCATCTCACTCTCTTTGAATCTTCTTTATCATGCTAGGATTAGCAAGAAAAAGCAAAAAATTTCAGAATTGCACCTTGCAATGTGGAGATATTACTGTTTGTGCATTTACAATATTCATTGATTTTTGCCATTGAAAAACATCATGTTATTCATATACCAGAAATGTTTGAAGCTACTGACTGAATGAAAGGAGCTGGCATCTCACTCTCTTTGAATCTTCTTTATCATCCTAGGATTAACAGGAAAAAGCAAAAAATTTCAGAATTGCACCTTGCAATGTGGAGATATTACTGTTTGTGCATTTACAATATTCATTGATTTTTGCCATTGAAAAACGTCCAGAAATGTTTGAAGCTACTGACTGAATGAAAGGAGCTGGCATCTCACTCTCTTTGAATCTTCTTTATCATGCTAGGATTAGCAGGAAAAAGCAAAAAATTTCAGAATTGCACCTTGCAATGTGGAAATATTACTGTTTGTGCATTTACAATATTCATTGATTTTTGCCATTGAAAAACATGTTTTTCATATACCAGAAATGTTTGAAGCTACTGACTGAATGAAAGGAGCTGGCATCTCACTCTCTTTGAATCTTCTTTATCATGCTAGGATTAGCAGGAAAAAGCAAAAAATTTCAGAATTGCACCTTGCAATGTGGAGATATTACTGTTTGTGCATTTACAATATTCATTGATTTTTGCCATTGAAAAACATGTTTTTCATATACCAGAAATGTTTGAAGCTACTGACTGAATGAAAGGAGCTGGCATCTCACTCTCTTTGAATCTTCTTTATCATGCTAGGATTAGCAGGAAAAAGCAAAAAATTTCAGAATTGCAGCTTGCAATGTGGAGATATTACTGTTTGTGCATTTACAATATTCATTGATTTTTGCCATTGAAAAACATGTTTTTCATATACCAGAAATGTTTGAAGCTACTGACTGAATGAAAGGAGCTGGCATCTCACTCTCTTTGAATCTTCTTTATCATGCTAGGATTAACAGGAAAAAGCAAAAAATTTCAGAATTGCACCTTGCAATGTGGAGATATTACTGTTTGTGCATTTACAATATTCATTGATTTTTGCCATTGAAAAACGTCCAGAAATGTATGAAGCTACTGACTGAACGAAAGGAGCTGGCATCTCACTCTCTTTGAATCTTCTTTATCATGCTAGGATTAGCAGGAAAAAGCAAAAAATTTCAGAATTGCACCTTGCAATGTGGAGATATTACTGTTTGTGCATTTACAATATTCATTGATTTTTGCCATTGAAAAACGTCCAGAAATGTTTGAAGCTACTGACTGAATGAAAGGAGCTGGCATCTCACTCTCTTTGAATCTTCTTTATCATGCTAGGATTAGCAGGAAAAAGCAAAAAATTTCAGAATTGCACCTTGCAATGTGGAGATATTACTGTTTGTGCATTTACAATATTCATTGATTTTTGCCATTGAAAAACATGTTTTTCATATACCAGAAATGTTTGAAGCTACTGACGGAATGAAAGGAGCTGGCATCTCACTCTCTTTGTTTTACCATATTTTTTTTATTTTTAATAAACAGTTTAACAGGGGAATAACAATCGTAGCATAAAGTAGTGAAATAAGAATATTCGTGGGAAGGGGTAATTCCGAGGAAGGGGAAGGGAAAGGGTACAAACGGGAATGGAATAATCAGGGAAGGTGGGAGAAATTTGTTCGTCAAATAATAAACACGATAATAGATAACTTGAACAATTAAACACACACTACTATCATATTAGCAAAATTAAACATATTAATAAGCTAAACATGTAACACCTATTAAGATATTCCAGCATTATGAGATGGTTGAGGGAACTTAATGGACCAAATATCCCACTTCTTAGAAAATTTAAGTAAATTATTGTTAATAAGGGCAAATCTGAGTTCAAATATTCTATGGAGATTCATCTTATCAACTAAGTCCTCCAAAGTGGGGACATGTGACTTTCTCCAATAAAAAGCCAATGTATTCTTACAAACTGAGAATAAATGAATCACCAAAGATCTTTCAAACGACTTGTATGATTCAAGATCCAAGGATAGTAAAGCCCTTTGAGGGGTCAATATTAGTGGTCTGCCCAAGAGATCATCTACCAAAGAAGAGATCTGAGCCCATAGATTGCGGATTTTAGGGCAGCTCCAAAAGAGATGTAACAGATCTCCCCTAAGGCCGCACTCCCTCCAACAGAGGGGAGAGTTGCTGGGCTTTATATAGTGGAGCCTGATTGGAGTGTAGTACCATCTGGTTAAAATTTTGAAGTAGGCCTCTTGTAAGGGCATAGATATATTAGAGGCTTGTGAGAAAAGAAGAGCATTCTCCCATTGGTCGGATTGGAAATTGAGTTTTAGGTCCTTTTCCCATCGAATCATGTAAAGATGTTTTTGGAAAGAGAGGTCATTATTGAAGCTGTTATATAGGTGTCTCAGGCTCCAAAAAATCTTATGGGATGGGTTACTTAACAGGTTCACCGAGATTTCGGAAACGATAAATTTGCTAGAAATGAATTCCAGAATAATGCTCTTTAAATGAGAGTATAAAAAGAAATCAGAAAAAGGCAAATTGAATCTTTTCTTAAGAATTTGGAAAGGGATAAAGACAGAAGCTTCATACAAGTCTCCAATTTTCCTTAACCCTTTAATGTCCCATTGATCTGGAATGGAAGAGTTATACAGATCAGCAACAAAACCAATTGGAAATTTTTTGACAAGGGAAAGCTTATCCATATCAGAATCTCTTAAAGGATTCTTTTTCTTTTTTTTGGTGATTTTTTTCCAGGCGTCAATGATCGCCTGGAAAATAGGGTGGGAAGAATCATGAGTACACTGTCTAAAGAGATGCCTGAGTAACAATTCACGAGGAGAAGAACCGTTATTTAAGAAGGTCTCCAGAATCATCCAAGCTGGGAGGCTGTCAGAATTAAACCAGTAACTGCTCTGTTTGATAAGGTTTGCCAGATAGTAAGCGGAAATATTAGGATGGCTCAGACCTCCGTTACTTTTATTCTTGTACAATATATCAGCAGATATCCTCGCACGTTTATTATCCCAGACATAAGAATTAATCTGATTTTGAATTTTTTGAACAAAGATATGGGAAATAGATAAAGGTAGGTTGCGGAAAAAATACAAAATTTTGGGAAGAACAAACATCTTGATAGAGAGGACTCTACCCCACCACGACAAATCTCTTTTCATAAAATCCATCAAATCTCCGCGGACGATGTCATCAATCAGAACCAGATTGTCAGAGATTGTTGAATTAATAGATTTACCAATACTGATCCCCAAATAAGTCAGATTGCGTTTAGCCAGACCAAAGGAAAATCTTGAGTGTAAAACCTCTCTCGTCTGGCGGTCCAGATTAATATTCAAAAGTTTAGACTTCTCATTGTTAATTTTAAAATAAGAAATCTGAGAGAATAGTTCTAGAACCTTTGAAACCTCCGCAACCGAATTTACTGGGTCCAGCAAGGAAAGCATAACATCATCCGCAAAGAGGCCAATTTTAAATTCTCGAGATGGGGTAGATATCCCCCTAATGTCAGTATTTTCTCTAATCCTCTGAGCAAGGGGCTCCATAGCCAAGACAAAAAGAAGGGGGGAAAGCGGGCAACCCTGTCTAGTACCGTTTGTAATAGGAATTGGATTTGAGAGATAGTTATTAACATAGATTTTAGCTTGGGGGTTGGAATATAGGGCCATAATTGAAGAGAGAAAATTGTTATCAAAGCCAAATTTAATAAGGGTGAGTTTAAGGTATAGCCAATTTAACCTGTCGAAAGCTTTTTCAGCATCTAAAGCAAGCAACGAGGCTGGGAGTTTCGCCGTATTTATCACCTTAATAATATTCAGGAGTCTTCTAGAGCCATCAGTAGCTTGTCTCCCACCAACGAAGCCAATTTGGTCGTCATTGATGAGAGATGGGAGAATAGTCGATAAACGATTGGCCAGAATTTTCGAGTATATCTTGATGTCAGTGTTAATTAGCGAAATGGGCCTATAATTTTTAACATTATCTCTCTCTTCCTTAGACTTGGGTATTAGGGTAATGGTAGCTTCCAGCATTTCTGAGGGGAAGGAGCTTATTGAGGAAGCATGATTGAAAATTTTCGTGAGGGGGAGAGAAAGTAGGTCACAAAAGGTTTTATAATATTCGTTAATGAACCCATCTGGACCCGGGGCCTTGAAAGCTTTAAGTTGCTTTATTGTGTTAATAATTTCAAGGTTAGAGAAAGGCTTGTTCAATGACTCGTGGTCCAGAGGGTTCAATTTTGGTAGGTTAATGGAGGCTAAAAATTTGTTGATTGCGTCTGGATGAGGATGAGGAATTAGAGGGTCAGTTTTAATGTTGTAGAGTTTTTTGTAAAAGTCTGCAAACTGGTTCACTATATCTTTAGGGTGACAAAACGTTATTCCACTATTATTTTTTATTTTATCTATTCTATTAATTGCTCTTTTACATTTAACTAAGCGAGCCATAAAGCGGGTCGGTTTATTTAGAGCCGCATAGTAATTAAATTTTGATTTTCGAATAATCGCATCATAAGAGGAAGAAATTTCTGATTTTAGCTCTATCCTTAAATTTGACAGCTCTTTTTGAATTATTGGGGAAGGGGAAGGAAGATTAATTTGCTCAAGTTCTTTTTCCCTAATCAGTTTTTGAAGAGAATTAATTTTTGATCTTTTTTCTTTTTTTTCAGAAGAGGATATCTGCATTAGCACTCCACGAATGACTGCTTTGTGAGCACACCAGCTGGAAAAGGGATTGGTCAAATCTGGGGTATCGTTTTCCCTAAAATAGTCGGAAATAGCTTTTTCAATAATTTTTTTGTTTTTGGGGTTATGAATAAGTGAAGACCTACATTTCCAAAGAAATCCATTTTTAATAAGAGGACCAATATGAATTTCACATGACGTAGGGGCATGATCTGATAGAGATCTGTGGCCTATAGATACGTTAGAAAATTTGGGTAAAGAAAAGACATCAGTAACTATTAAGTCAATTCTAGAGGCCGTTTGGTGCGCATCCGAAAAATGGGAGAACTCTTTGGAAGTAGTTTGCAGACATCTAAATGTATCAAATAGTTCATTTTTATAAAGCCAATTATTTAGCGTCGGGTATAGGTGGCGGCTGGGGGAGGAGGAGTCCATATGCCCGTCCGGGACCATGTTGAAGTCTCCTAAAAAAATCAACTCTCCTCTCCTAACCTCTTCAACCTTCCTAAAAACCTTGTTCAAAAAGGGTATTTGCTTTTTATTTGGGGCGTATACGTTAATAACAGTGCACTCATGATTATTCAGTTTACAGAGCAATATATGAAACCTTCCATTGACATCCTTATGTTGATCTAAAAACTCAAATGGGACAGAATCCTTGATCACTGTAGCTACACCGGCTTTTTTCCGGTCGCTAGTAGATTCAAATATATGAGGGTAGCGCTTGTGGGTGAAGGTAGGGTGTTTCCCCTCGGCAAACCTTGTCTCCTGAAGACACGCAACATCAGCACCAAGATAACCCAATTCCTTCCAAAGGGAGAATCTCTTATTAGGACTGTTTAGGCCTCTTACATTATAGGTGATGATCTTGATGGGCATAGGTAAATTTGTAATCAGAAAAGGCCAAAAAGAGAGGGGTCAGTTGGTCCAACAAATTCCCAAATAAAATCAACCGACAATCAAAGCTGGAATACAATATCTCCAATACTAATACAAAAATAGTAATAACAATAACCAGATATTCAAAGAGAAAAGAAAAAAAAACGAATCCAAAAATCTCCTGAGGGAACCTTTACCGTAAAGGTTCTCCCTCAGATTGGGGGGGAAAAATAATGTGGACAACTACGAAGGCTAAATGTGAAGAAGAATAATAAATCTAGTATAACATGTTAGGTGAGGTAGAAGGATGAGTTTATTTTTGAAGAGGGCTCCCGAGGGAGTAGTATTTCTCATTTCAGCGGTGGGGTGCCTTTGTAACCTTATAAGGAATGTCCCTTATAAAATCAAAAAATTTAGGGCCTTCATCAGGATCTGTAAGAGTAAATGTTTCCCCCTTAAAGAAAATCAGCAACTTTACTGGAAAGCCCCACCTATACGGGATATTCATATCCCTCAGTCTATCTGTTGTCAATTTGTATGACCTTCTCGCATCCATGGTTTCTTTGGAAAAATCTGAGAAGATTTTTAGGTGCGAGAAAGGCTCTGGAAAAGTCCTGTTTTCCCTAATATAATTCAAGATTCTCTCTTTGGTCGAGAAAAAATGTAACCTAGCTATTACATCCCTAGGAAGATCCGAGGAAATGGAGGTCGGACGAAATAAGCGATGGGCCCTATCAATGATAAGATCCTGCTCAGAAAGGGATGGGATTGTCTTGTGAAATAAGTCTTTGAGAAAAGCCGAGATATCTGAGGGAGAAACATCCTCAGATATGCCTCTAATCTTCAAATTATTTCTCCTACTCCTGTCCTCCAAATCCGCAACTTTTAATCTAAGTCTTTTGAGCTCGGATTTAATTTCTAAATTATCAGAAGAGACAGACTCTACCTTACCCTCCACCTTTTCAAGTCTTTTAGTGTTTTCCTCCAATTTAACTCCAAAAGCTTCCAAAGTAGATTTCATGGTGTCTACCTGTTTCTCAAAACCCAGTTTCATATTTCTGTCAATCGTCTTTAAAAGATTGTCCAGATATGAACCAAGGTCGGTATTTCCCAACTCTTGAGAAATGGGTATTTTGGCCGGGACACTAGGCGTAGGGTCTGAGGACGAAGGGGAGACGTCCTTTTTAGCACGTCTCTTATCTGGACTAGGATTGGGAGACGTGTCCGATGATTCCTCCTCCGAACTCGTAGCCAGTGCAGAATATTTGTTGCTCCAGGTACCTGGATCCCTTCTTTTTGATGAGATGGAAATATCCATCTCTTCCACTTTTTTTTCTTTAATTACGGTAGAAGGGGCAGGTTTAGCATCAGGAATTCTCTGTGGTTTTGGAGATAATAGACTTTTAGAAGATTGTTTGGTGGGAGAGCTTATTTTAGAACTCTGTCTGTCTTCAGGATTTCTATGAGGTGATCTGGACTTAAGTGGGCTAATGGTATTGACATCATCTTCTGAAGGGTTTGAAAATGAAAAGCGTTGGGAGGACTTTGCTCTTACCACACTAGTTTTAAGGGGAGCTTCCAAAGATTTTTGGGTATTTTTTTTATTAGCCGCCATTATAAGATATCAGACCTATGGGTGAATATATATAGAAAATACTAAAATGACACTAGAAATAATTGACCTAAAGAGAGGGCCAAAAACTTTAGAGTTGCAAAATGTCTGGAAACAATGGCTAGAAGAAATTTGCGTTAAACAAATATCATTCCAACAAAAGACAATCAATACAAAAAACTGTAGAGTTATGAACCCCCTAGAATGTAAACCTTTAAATATAAATCACAATCTAAAGTATCAAAAGAAATAATGAAATTGACCTGAGGGATGAAAATAAAAGGCACATATAGTTTTAGCAGGAAACTAATTATTATGAAGGCTTGCAGATCTGTAGAGTTCCATGGGCACCAACTGTGATATATATATCAAGTAGCGTAGTCACAGTATATATATATGAAGGTAGAGACAGGTCCTCCTATCCCCCCCCTCCCCACAGGATCAAGTCTCACAGTCCAGATGATAATACACCGTTTGGTATTTAATAGACCTCTATATCAGCATTGAAACAAGATCAGCACCATGGACAGCAGTGCAGAATCAGCACTGATACAAGATCAGCACCATGGACAGCAGTGCAAAACCGTTTGGTATTTAATAGACCTCTGTATCAGCACTGACACAAGATCAGCACCATGGACAGCAGTGCAGAGCGATGCTACATCAGGGGGCGGGAGAATTTGAAGTTATCAGCTGATTGTGAGTATAGGGCAGTGGAGGACAGCGGAGCTGCTGCAGCTAGGGACCAGAAGCAAGATCAAAGCTCAGCGGCGCTACTACAGGAGGGGGAGGCAGTCACAAGGGTCTGCAGGGACCAGACACCGGAGGGACACAGTTAGCAGAGCGGCACAGGGGGAATATAACTGGAGCAGAGCGTGGGGACCGGTGGCACCTGTCAGTCAAAGGCAGGGAGGAGCAAAGCGGCCCCCCCAGCAGCAGGAAGGAGATACCGCCGCCGGCAAATCAGCCCCGTGTGTTGCGGAGCTACCAGCCCTTTACACCGGCGGTGCCGGTCTGCTGAGGAAAGACAGGAGCAGAGCGGCTCCGGAGCAGAGGAGGGGGCACGACCACCCCCGGAACAGCCCCTGAACCCAGGGAACAGCCGCACAGAGCAGGGAGCCCGGCCGCAGACACAAGCAGCGCCCGGCAGCAGGAGGGAGAGAGGGACAGAATCGCTCCGCAAAAGAAAAGGGGACACCGCCGCCACCAGACCTCAGTCAGCAGCCCCACTGAGTCACGGTAGGAGCCCTGGCGTCAGCCAGGGCTTATCTAACCTTGTTAAATGGAGAGTGCAGTTCCGCTCCGGACGGGTCCTCTGTATAGCCGCGTCAGCTGTGAGCAAGGCCGGGTCTTCGGGCTGCCGCCGGCGTCCTGGAGCAGGAAGGGTCCCGTAGCTTGGTATCGGTGGGTCAATCCTTCTATGGGAGCGGGGTCTTGTCAAGTTTCTTAGTGCTCCGGACTCCCGGTCCCTTTACTTGATTGTAGATCCGGGGGTCCTTGGGGTCCGCGATCCTCCACAAGCCGGCCGGTGTTTTAACTTCCGGAATCCTGTCACTGGTCGCAGCTGATAGCAGGGTGGTACAGCGCCGGGCGGTGATATCTCTGCAGGAGACCTGCCACCGGTCGCAGTTGTCAGCTGGGTGGATTGAAGGTCGGGGCAGTTTACAGGGCAGTGATCCGGTGTAATAGTGTAGCTGAACAAGGTCCGGTCAGGACTCAGTCCATATTTCTTTTTGCAGAAACTGCATAGGCTGATGTACAGAGCCGACTCGTCTCGCAACCACCGGCACCTCACAGCAGCAGAGCCGCGCGACTTGCCGACAGGACAAAAGGAGCTTGCCAGCACGGGGGGACCAATCCAGGGCACGACTGTGTGCCCCCACGGTTTCAAGGTAGGTCTCTACTTATGTTGCAGGGGGCTGATTACCCGATGAAGACAGCCTGTAGATGGTATCCGATATCTGATCCTCCTCAGTGGGGCTATTCTGGGTGCCGGGTCAGTAGAGGTTTTCTCAGCATATAGCGATCAGCTGATTCACGGGGCTCTGGTGCCGCCGGCTTCAAAATATAAATCCTGCACAGTCTATTCAGTAACCCCCGGTGAGCAGCGCTCTGAAGACCGGAGGTAGGGAGCGGTGGGGGTCCCTTTGCAGAGACACGCAAACCTGCAAGCCTGCAGGTCTATGTCGCAATACCCACGACTGGAATGAAATCAAGGACGCACCTCACTGCTTCCGCATGTTAAAACTCCCAGAATAACGGGTCAGGGAAAGTTTTTTCAATATCCAGATGATCCTTAGGCTGTAAGAAGTTTGTCCATGTAAAAGTTGAGTGAATAAATCCTCTTAAGTTGCTTTTATCGTCGCTTTATGATTATAGCCCTCAAGGAGCACAGACCTATGCTGCCATATTGGTCTGTGCCTAAGCCACGCCCCCCATCTCACTCTCTTTGAATCTTCTTTATCATGCTAGGATTAGCAGGAAAAAGCAAAAAATTTCAGAATTGCACCTTGCAATGTGGAGATATTACTGTTTGTGCATTTACAATATTCATTGATTTTTGCCATTGAAAAACGTCCAGAAATGTTTGAAGCTACTGACTGAATGAAAGGAGCTGGCATCTCACTCTCTTTGAATCTTCTTTATCATGCTAGGATTAGCAGGAAAAAGCAAAAAATTTCAGAATTGCACCTTGCAATGTGGAGATATTACTGTTTGTGCATTTACAATATTCATTGATTTTTGCCATTGAAAAACATGTTTTTCATATACCAGAAATGTTTGAAGCTACTGACTGAATGAAAGGAGCTGGCATCTCACTCTCTTTGAATCTTCTTTATCATGCTAGGATTAACAGGAAAAAGCAAAAAATTTCAGAATTGCACCTTGCAATGTGGAGATATTACTGTTTGTGCATTTACAATATTCATTGATTTTTGCCATTGAAAAACGTCCAGAAATGTTTGAAGCTACTGACTGAATGAAAGGAGCTGGCATCTCACTCTCTTTGAATCTTCTTTATCATGCTAGGATTAGCAGGAAAAAGCAAAAAATTTCAGAATTGCACCTTGCAATGTGGAGATATTACTGTTTGTGCATTTACAATATTCATTGATTTTTGCCATTGAAAAACATGTTTTTCATATACCAGAAATGTTTGAAGCTACTGACTGAATGAAAGGAGCTGGCATCTCACTCTCTTTGAATCTTCTTTATCATGCTAGGATTAGCAGGAAAAAGCAAAAAATTTCAGAATTGCACCTTGCAATGTGGAGATATTACTGTTTGTGCATTTACAATATTCATTGATTTTTGCCATTGAAAAACATCATGTTATTCATATACCAGAAATGTTTGAAGCTACTGACTGAATGAAAGGAGCTGGCATCTCACTCTCTTTGAATCTTCTTTATCATGCTAGGATTAACAGGAAAAAGCAAAAAATTTCAGAATTGCACCTTGCAATGTGGAGATATTACTGTTTGTGCATTTACAATATTCATTGATTTTTGCCATTGAAAAACGTCCAGAAATGTTTGAAGCTACTGACTGAATGAAAGGAGCTGGCATCTCACTCTCTTTGAATCTTCTTTATCATGCTAGGATTAGCAGGAAAAAGCAAAAAATTTCAGAATTGCACCTTGCAATGTGGAAATATTACTGTTTGTGCATTTACAATATTCATTGATTTTTGCCATTGAAAAACATGTTTTTCATATACCAGAAATGTTTGAAGCTACTGACTGAATGAAAGGAGCTGGCATCTCACTCTCTTTGAATCTTCTTTATCATGCTAGGATTAGCAGGAAAAAGCAAAAAATTTCAGAATTGCACCTTGCAATGTGGAGATATTACTGTTTGTGCATTTACAATATTCATTGATTTTTGCCATTGAAAAACGTTTTTCATATACCAGAAATGTTTGAAGCTACTGACTGAATGAAAGGAGCTGGCATCTCACTCTCTTTGAATCTTCTTTATCATGCTAGGATTAGCAGGAAAAAGCAAAAAATTTCAGAATTGCACCTTGCAATGTGGAAATATTACTGTTTGTGCATTTACAATATTCATTGATTTTTGCCATTGAAAAACATGTTTTTCATATACCAGAAATGTTTGAAGCTACTGACTGAATGAAAGGAGCTGGCATCTCACTCTCTTTGAATCTTCTTTATCATGCTAGGATTAGCAGGAAAAAGCAAAAAATTTCAGAATTGCACCTTGCAATGTGGAGATATTACTGTTTGTGCATTTACAATATTCATTGATTTTTGCCATTGAAAAACATGTTTTTCATATACCAGAAATGTTTGAAGCTACTGACTGAATGAAAGGAGCTGGCATCTCACTCTCTTTGAATCTTCTTTATCATGCTAGGATTAGCAGGAAAAAGCAAAAAATTTCAGAATTGCACCTTGCAATGTGGAGATATTACTGTTTGTGCATTTACAATATTCATTGATTTTTGCCATTGAAAAACATCATGTTATTCATATACCAGAAATGTTTGAAGCTACTGACTGAATGAAAGGAGCTGGCATCTCACTCTCTTTGAATCTTCTTTATCATGCTAGGATTAACAGGAAAAAGCAAAAAATTTCAGAATTGCACCTTGCAATGTGGAGATATTACTGTTTGTGCATTTACAATATTCATTGATTTTTGCCATTGAAAAACGTCCAGAAATGTTTGAAGCTACTGACTGAATGAAAGGAGCTGGCATCTCACTCTCTTTGAATCTTCTTTATCATGCTAGGATTAGCAGGAAAAAGCAAAAAATTTCAGAATTGCACCTTGCAATGTGGAAATATTACTGTTTGTGCATTTACAATATTCATTGATTTTTGCCATTGAAAAACATGTTTTTCATATACCAGAAATGTTTGAAGCTACTGACTGAATGAAAGGAGCTGGCATCTCACTCTCTTTGAATCTTCTTTATCATGCTAGGATTAGCAGGAAAAAGCAAAAAATTTCAGAATTGCACCTTGCAATGTGGAGATATTACTGTTTGTGCATTTACAATATTCATTGATTTTTGCCATTGAAAAACATGTTTTTCATATACCAGAAATGTTTGAAGCTACTGACTGAATGAAAGGAGCTGGCATCTCACTCTCTTTGAATCTTCTTTATCATGCTAGGATTAACAGGAAAAAGCAGAAAATTTCAGAATTGCACCTTGCAATGTGGAGATATTACTGTTTGTGCATTTACAATATTCATTGATTTTTGCCATTGAAAAACGTCCAGAAATGTTTGAAGCTACTGACTGAATGAAAGGAGCTGGCATCTCACTCTCTTTGAATCTTCTTTATCATGCTAGGATTAGCAGGAAAAAGCAAAAAATTTCAGAATTGCACCTTGCAATGTGGAGATATTACTGTTTGTGCATTTACAATATTCATTGATTTTTGCCATTGAAAAACGTCCAGAAATGTTTGAAGCTACTGACTGAATGAAAGGAGCTGGCATCTCACTCTCTTTGAATCTTCTTTATCATGCTAGGATTAGCAGGAAAAAGCAAAAAATTTCAGAATTGCACCTTGCAATGTGGAGATATTACTGTTTGTGCATTTACAATATTCATTGATTTTTGCCATTGAAAAACATGTTTTTCATATACCAGAAATGTTTGAAGCTACTGACGGAATGAAAGGAGCTGGCATCTCACTCTCTTTGAATCTTCTTTATCATGCTAGGATTAGCAGGAAAAAGCAAAAAATTTCAGAATTGCACCTTGCAATGTGGAGATATTACTGTTTGTGCATTTACAATATTCATTGATTTTTGCCATTGAAAAACGTCCAGAAATGTTTGAAGCTACTGACTGAATGAAAGGAGCTGGCATCTCACTCTCTTTGAATCTTCTTTATCATGCTAGGATTAGCAGGAAAAAGCAAAAAATTTCAGAATTGCACCTTGCAATGTGGAGATATTACTGTTTGTGCATTTACAATATTCATTGATTTTTGCCATTGAAAAACATGTTTTTCATATACCAGAAATGTTTGAAGCTACTGACGGAATGAAAGGAGCTGGCATCTCACTCTCTTTGAATCTTCTTTATCATGCTAGGATTAGCAGGAAAAAGCAAAAAATTTCAGAATTGCACCTTGCAATGTGGAGATATTACTGTTTGTGCATTTACAATATTCATTGATTTTTGCCATTGAAAAACATGTTTTTCATATACCAGAAATGTTTGAAGCTACTGACTGAATGAAAGGAGCTGGCATCTCACTCTCTTTGAATCTTCTTTATCCTGCTAGGATTAGCAGGAAAAAGCAAAAAATTTCAGAATTGCACCTTGCAATGTGGAGATATTACTGTTTGTGCATTTACAATATTCATTGATTTTTGCCATTGAAAAACGTTTTTCACATACCAGAAATGTTTGAAGCTACTGACTGAATGAAAGGAGCTGGCATCTCACTCTCTTTGAATCTTCTTTATCATGCTAGGATTAGCAGGAAAAAGCAAAAAATTTCAGAATTGCACCTTGCAATGTGGAGATATTACTGTTTGTGCATTTACAATATTCATTGATTTTTGCCATTGAAAAACATGTTTTTCATATACCAGAAATGTTTGAAGCTACTGACTGAATGAAAGGAGCTGGCATCTCACTCTCTTTGAATCTTCTTTTTCCTGCTAGGATTAGCAGGAAAAAGCAAAAAATTTCAGAATTGCACCTTGCAATGTGGAGATATTACTGTTTGTGCATTTACAATATTCATTGATTTTTGCCATTGAAAAACGTCCAGAAATGTTTGAAGCTACTGACTGAATGAAAGGAGCTGGCATCTCACTCTCTTTGAATCTTCTTTATCATGCTAGGATTAGCAGGAAAAAGCAAAAAATTTCAGAATTGCACCTTGCAATGTGGAGATATTACTGTTTGTGCATTTACAATATTCATTGATTTTTGCCATTGAAAAACATGTTTTTCATATACCAGAAATGTTTGAAGCTACTGACTGAATGAAAGGAGCTGGCATCTCACTCTCTTTGAATCTTCTTTATCATGCTAGGATTAGCAGGAAAAAGCAAAAAATTTCAGAATTGCACCTTGCAATGTGGAGATATTACTCTTTGTGCATTTACAATATTCATTGATTTTTGCCATTGAAAAACATGTTTTTCATATACCAGAAATGTTTGAAGCTACTGACTGAATGAAAGGAGCTGGCATCTCACTCTCTTTGAATCTTCTTTTTCCTGCTAGGATTAGCAGGAAAAAGCAAAAAATTTCAGAATTGCACCTTGCAATGTGGAGATATTAGTTTGTGCATTTACAATATTCATTGATTTTTGCCATTGAAAAACATCCAGAAATGTTTGAAGCTACTGACTGAATGAAAGGAGCTGGCATCTCACTCTCTTTGAATCTTCTTTATCATGCTAGGATTAGCAGGAAAAAGCAAAAAATTTCAGAATTGCACCTTGCAATGTGGAGATATTACTGTTTGTGCATTTACAATATTCATTGATTTTTGCCATTGAAAAACGTCCAGAAATGTTTGAAGCTACTGACTGAATGAAAGGAGCTGGCATCTCACTCTCTTTGAATCTTCTTTATCATGCTAGGATTAGCAGGAAAAAGCAAAAAATTTCAGAATTGCACCTTGCAATGTGGAGATATTACTGTTTGTGCATTTACAATATTCATTGATTTTTGCCATTGAAAAACATCATGTTATTTATATACCAGAAATGTTTGAAGCTACTGACTGAATGAAAGGAGCTGGCATCTCACTCTCTTTGAATCTTCTTTATCATGCTAGGATTAACAGGAAAAAGCAAAAAATTTCAGAATTGCACCTTGCAATGTGGAGATATTACTGTTTGTGCATTTACAATATTCATTGATTTTTGCCATTGAAAAACGTCCAGAAATGTTTGAAGCTACTGACTGAATGAAAGGAGCTGGCATCTCACTCTCTTTGAATCTTCTTTATCATGCTAGGATTAGCAGGAAAAAGCAAAAAATTTCAGAATTGCACCTTGCAATGTGGAAATATTACTGTTTGTGCATTTACAATATTCATTGATTTTTGCCATTGAAAAACATGTTTTTCATATACCAGAAATGTTTGAAGCTACTGACTGAATGAAAGGAGCTGGCATCTCACTCTCTTTGAATCTTCTTTATCATGCTAGGATTAGCAGGAAAAAGCAAAAAATTTCAGAATTGCACCTTGCAATGTGGAGATATTACTGTTTGTGCATTTACAATATTCATTGATTTTTGCCATTGAAAAACATGTTTTTCATATACCAGAAATGTTTGAAGCTACTGACTGAATGAAAGGAGCTGGCATCTCACTCTCTTTGAATCTTCTTTATCATGCTAGGATTAGCAGGAAAAGGCAAAACATTTCAGAATTGCACCTTGCAATGTGGAGATATTACTGTTTGTGCATTTACAATATTCTTTGATTTTTGCCATTGAAAAACATGTTTTTCATATACCAGAAATGTTTGAAGCTACTGACTGAATGAAAGGAGCTGGCATCTCACTCTCTTTGAATCTTCTTTATCATGCTAGGATTAACAGGAAAAAGCAGAAAATTTCAGAATTGCACCTTGCAATGTGGAGATATTACTGTTTGTGCATTTACAATATTCATTGATTTTTGCCATTGAAAAACGTCCAGAAATGTTTGAAGCTACTGACTGAATGAAAGGAGCTGGCATCTCACTCTCTTTGAATCTTCTTTATCATGCTAGGATTAGCAGGAAAAAGCAAAAAATTTCAGAATTGCACCTTGCAATGTGGAGATATTACTGTTTGTGCATTTACAATATTCATTGATTTTTGCCATTGAAAAACGTCCAGAAATGTTTGAAGCTACTGACTGAATGAAAGGAGCTGGCATCTCACTCTCTTTGAATCTTCTTTATCATGCTAGGATTAGCAGGAAAAAGCAAAAAATTTCAGAATTGCACCTTGCAATGTGGAGATATTACTGTTTGTGCATTTACAATATTCATTGATTTTTGCCATTGAAAAACATGTTTTTCATATACCAGAAATGTTTGAAGCTACTGACGGAATGAAAGGAGCTGGCATCTCACTCTCTTTGAATCTTCTTTATCATGCTAGGATTAGCAGGAAAAAGCAAAAAATTTCAGAATTGCACCTTGCAATGTGGAGATATTACTGTTTGTGCATTTACAATATTCATTGATTTTTGCCATTGAAAAACGTCCAGAAATGTTTGAAGCTACTGACTGAATGAAAGGAGCTGGCATCTCACTCTCTTTGAATCTTCTTTATCATGCTAGGATTAGCAGGAAAAAGCAAAAAATTTCAGAATTGCACCTTGCAATGTGGAGATATTACTGTTTGTGCATTTACAATATTCATTGATTTTTGCCATTGAAAAACATGTTTTTCATATACCAGAAATGTTTGAAGCTACTGACGGAATGAAAGGAGCTGGCATCTCACTCTCTTTGAATCTTCTTTATCATGCTAGGATTAGCAGGAAAAAGCAAAAAATTTCAGAATTGCACCTTGCAATGTGGAGATATTACTGTTTGTGCATTTACAATATTCATTGATTTTTGCCATTGAAAAACATGTTTTTCATATACCAGAAATGTTTGAAGCTACTGACTGAATGAAAGGAGCTGGCATCTCACTCTCTTTGAATCTTCTTTATCCTGCTAGGATTAGCAGGAAAAAGCAAAAAATTTCAGAATTGCACCTTGCAATGTGGAGATATTACTGTTTGTGCATTTACAATATTCATTGATTTTTGCCATTGAAAAACATGTTTTTCACATACCAGAAATGTTTGAAGCTACTGACTGAATGAAAGGAGCTGGCATCTCACTCTCTTTGAATCTTCTTTATCATGCTAGGATTAGCAGGAAAAAGCAAAAAATTTCAGAATTGCACCTTGCAATGTGGAGATATTACTGTTTGTGCATTTACAATATTCATTGATTTTTGCCATTGAAAAACATGTTTTTCATATACCAGGAATGTTTGAAGCTACTGACTGAATGAAAGGAGCTGGCATCTCACTCTCTTTGAATCTTCTTTATCCTGCTAGGATTAGCAGGAAAAAGCAAAAAATTTCAGAATTGCACCTTGCAATGTGGAGATATTACTGTTTGTGCATTTACAATATTCATTGATTTTTGCCATTGAAAAACGTCCAGAAATGTTTGAAGCTACTGACTGAATGAAAGGAGCTGGCATCTCACTCTCTTTGAATCTTCTTTATCATGCTAGGATTAGCAGGAAAAAGCAAAAAATTTCAGAATTGCACCTTGCAATGTGGAGATATTACTGTTTGTGCATTTACAATATTCATTGATTTTTGCCATTGAAAAACGTCCAGAAATGTTTGAAGCTACTGACTGAATGAAAGGAGCTGGCATCTCACTCTCTTTGAATCTTCTTTATCATGCTAGGATTAGCAGGAAAAAGCAAAAAATTTCAGAATTGCACCTTGCAATGTGGAGATATTACTGTTTGTGCATTTACAATATTCATTGATTTTTGCCATTGAAAAACATCATGTTATTCATATACCAGAAATGTTTGAAGCTACTGACTGAATGAAAGGAGCTGGCATCTCACTCTCTTTGAATCTTCTTTATCATGCTAGGATTAACAGGAAAAAGCAAAAAATTTCAGAATTGCACCTTGCAATGTGGAGATATTACTGTTTGTGCATTTACAATATTCATTGATTTTTGCCATTGAAAAACGTCCAGAAATGTTTGAAGCTACTGACTGAATGAAAGGAGCTGGCATCTCACTCTCTTTGAATCTTCTTTATCATGCTAGGATTAGCAGGAAAAAGCAAAAAATTTCAGAATTGCACCTTGCAATGTGGAAATATTACTGTTTGTGCATTTACAATATTCATTGATTTTTGCCATTGAAAAACATGTTTTTCATATACCAGAAATGTTTGAAGCTACTGACTGAATGAAAGGAGCTGGCATCTCACTCTCTTTGAATCTTCTTTATCATGCTAGGATTAGCAGGAAAAAGCAAAAAATTTCAGAATTGCACCTTGCAATGTGGAGATATTACTGTTTGTGCATTTACAATATTCATTGATTTTTGCCATTGAAAAACGTTTTTCATATACCAGAAATGTTTGAAGCTACTGACTGAATGAAAGGAGCTGGCATCTCACTCTCTTTGAATCTTCTTTATCATGCTAGGATTAGCAGGAAAAAGCAAAAAATTTCAGAATTGCACCTTGCAATGTGGAAATATTACTGTTTGTGCATTTACAATATTCATTGATTTTTGCCATTGAAAAACATGTTTTTCATATACCAGAAATGTTTGAAGCTACTGACTGAATGAAAGGAGCTGGCATCTCACTCTCTTTGAATCTTCTTTATCATGCTAGGATTAGCAGGAAAAAGCAAAAAATTTCAGAATTGCACCTTGCAATGTGGAGATATTACTGTTTGTGCATTTACAATATTCATTGATTTTTGCCATTGAAAAACATGTTTTTCATATACCAGAAATGTTTGAAGCTACTGACTGAATGAAAGGAGCTGGCATCTCACTCTCTTTGAATCTTCTTTATCATGCTAGGATTAGCAGGAAAAAGCAAAAAATTTCAGAATTGCACCTTGCAATGTGGAGATATTACTGTTTGTGCATTTACAATATTCATTGATTTTTGCCATTGAAAAACATGTTTTTCATATACCAGAAATGTTTGAAGCTACTGACTGAATGAAAGGAGCTGGCATCTCACTCTCTTTGAATCTTCTTTATCATGCTAGGATTAACAGGAAAAAGCAAAAAATTTCAGAATTGCACCTTGCAATGTGGAGATATTACTGTTTGTGCATTTACAATATTCATTGATTTTTGCCATTGAAAAACGTCCAGAAATGTATGAAGCTACTGACTGAACGAAAGGAGCTGGCATCTCACTCTCTTTGAATCTTCTTTATCATGCTAGGATTAGCAGGAAAAAGCAAAAAATTTCAGAATTGCACCTTGCAATGTGGAGATATTACTGTTTGTGCATTTACAATATTCATTGATTTTTGCCATTGAAAAACGTCCAGAAATGTTTGAAGCTACTGACTGAATGAAAGGAGCTGGCATCTCACTCTCTTTGAATCTTCTTTATCATGCTAGGATTAGCAGGAAAAAGCAAAAAATTTCAGAATTGCACCTTGCAATGTGGAGATATTACTGTTTGTGCATTTACAATATTCATTGATTTTTGCCATTGAAAAACATGTTTTTCATATACCAGAAATGTTTGAAGCTACTGACGGAATGAAAGGAGCTGGCATCTCACTCTCTTTGAATCTTCTTTATCATGCTAGGATTAGCAGGAAAAAGCAAAAAATTTCAGAATTGCACCTTGCAATGTGGAGATATTACTGTTTGTGCATTTACAATATTCATTGATTTTTGCCATTGAAAAACGTCCAGAAATGTTTGAAGCTACTGACTGAATGAAAGGAGCTGGCATCTCACTCTCTTTGAATCTTCTTTATCATGCTAGGATTAGCAGGAAAAAGCAAAAAATTTCAGAATTGCACCTTGCAATGTGGAGATATTACTGTTTGTGCATTTACAATATTCATTGATTTTTGCCATTGAAAAACATGTTTTTCATATACCAGAAATGTTTGAAGCTACTGACTGAATGAAAGGAGCTGGCATCTCACTCTCTTTGAATCTTCTTTATCATGCTAGGATTAACAGGAAAAAGCAAAAAATTTCAGAATTGCACCTTGCAATGTGGAGATATTACTGTTTGTGCATTTACAATATTCATTGATTTTTGCCATTGAAAAACGTCCAGAAATGTTTGAAGCTACTGACTGAATGAAAGGAGCTGGCATCTCACTCTCTTTGAATCTTCTTTATCATGCTAGGATTAGCAGGAAAAAGCAAAAAATTTCAGAATTGCACCTTGCAATGTGGAGATATTACTGTTTGTGCATTTACAATATTCATTGATTTTTGCCATTGAAAAACATGTTTTTCATATACCAGAAATGTTTGAAGCTACTGACTGAATGAAAGGAGCTGGCATCTCACTCTCTTTGAATCTTCTTTATCATGCTAGGATTAGCAGGAAAAAGCAAAAAATTTCAGAATTGCACCTTGCAATGTGGAAATATTACTGTTTGTGCATTTACAATATTCATTGATTTTTGCCATTGAAAAACATGTTTTTCATATACCAGAAATGTTTGAAGCTACTGACTGAATGAAAGGAGCTGGCATCTCACTCTCTTTGAATCTTCTTTATCATGCTAGGATTAGCAGGAAAAAGCAAAAAATTTCAGAATTGCACCTTGCAATGTGGAGATATTACTGTTTGTGCATTTACAATATTCATTGATTTTTGCCATTGAAAAACATGTTTTTCATATACCAGAAATGTTTGAAGCTACTGACTGAATGAAAGGAGCTGGCATCTCACTCTCTTTGAATCTTCTTTATCATGCTAGGATTAACAGGAAAAAGCAAAAAATTTCAGAATTGCACCTTGCAATGTGGAGATATTACTGTTTGTGCATTTACAATATTCATTGATTTTTGCCATTGAAAAACGTCCAGAAATGTATGAAGCTACTGACTGAACGAAAGGAGCTGGCATCTCACTCTCTTTGAATCTTCTTTATCATGCTAGGATTAGCAGGAAAAAGCAAAAAATTTCAGAATTGCACCTTGCAATGTGGAGATATTACTGTTTGTGCATTTACAATATTCATTGATTTTTGCCATTGAAAAACGTCCAGAAATGTTTGAAGCTACTGACTGAATGAAAGGAGCTGGCATCTCACTCTCTTTGAATCTTCTTTATCATGCTAGGATTAGCAGGAAAAAGCAAAAAATTTCAGAATTGCACCTTGCAATGTGGAGATATTACTGTTTGTGCATTTACAATATTCATTGATTTTTGCCATTGAAAAACATGTTTTTCATATACCAGAAATGTTTGAAGCTACTGACGGAATGAAAGGAGCTGGCATCTCACTCTCTTTGAATCTTCTTTATCATGCTAGGATTAGCAGGAAAAAGCAAAAAATTTCAGAATTGCACCTTGCAATGTGGAGATATTACTGTTTGTGCATTTACAATATTCATTGATTTTTGCCATTGAAAAACGTCCAGAAATGTTTGAAGCTACTGACTGAATGAAAGGAGCTGGCATCTCACTCTCTTTGAATCTTCTTTATCATGCTAGGATTAGCAGGAAAAAGCAAAAAATTTCAGAATTGCACCTTGCAATGTGGAGATATTACTGTTTGTGCATTTACAATATTCATTGATTTTTGCCATTGAAAAACATGTTTTTCATATACCAGAAATGTTTGAAGCTACTGACTGAATGAAAGGAGCTGGCATCTCACTCTCTTTGAATCTTCTTTATCATGCTAGGATTAGCAGGAAAAAGCAAAAAATTTCAGAATTGCACCTTGCAATGTGGAGATATTACTGTTTGTGCATTTACAATATTCATTGATTTTTGCCATTGAAAAACGTCCAGAAATGTTTGAAGCTACTGACTGAATGAAAGGAGCTGGCATCTCACTCTCTTTGAATCTTCTTTATCATGCTAGGATTAGCAGGAAAAAGCAAAAAATTTCAGAATTGCACCTTGCAATGTGGAGATATTACTGTTTGTGCATTTACAATATTCATTGATTTTTGCCATTGAAAAACATGTTTTTCATATACCAGAAATGTTTGAAGCTACTGACTGAATGAAAGGAGCTGGCATCTCACTCTCTTTGAATCTTCTTTATCATGCTAGGATTAACAGGAAAAAGCAAAAAATTTCAGAATTGCACCTTGCAATGTGGAGATATTACTGTTTGTGCATTTACAATATTCATTGATTTTTGCCATTGAAAAACATGTTTTTCATATACCAGAAATGTTTGAAGCTACTGACTGAATGAAAGGAGCTGGCATCTCACTCTCTTTGAATCTTCTTTATCATGCTAGGATTAGCAGGAAAAAGCAAAAAATTTCAGAATTGCACCTTGCAATGTGGAGATATTACTGTTTGTGCATTTACAATATTCATTCATTTTTGCCATTGAAAAACATGTTTTTCATATACCAGAAATGTTTGAAGCTACTGACTGAATGAAAGGAGCTGGCATCTCACTCTCTTTGAATCTTCTTTATCATGCTAGGATTAACAGGAAAAAGCAAAAAATTTCAGAATTGCACCTTGCAATGTGGAGATATTACTGTTTGTGCATCTACAATATTCATTGATTTTTGCCATTGAAAAACGTCCAGAAATGTATGAAGCTACTGACTGAATGAAAGGAGCTGGCATCTCACTCTCTTTGAATCTTCTTTATCATGCTAGGATTAGCAGGAAAAAGCAAAAAATTTCAGAATTGCACCTTGCAATGTGGAGATATTACTGTTTGTGCATTTACAATATTCATTGATTTTTGCCATTGAAAAACGTCCAGAAATGTTTGAAGCTACTGACTGAATGAAAGGAGCTGGCATCTCACTCTCTTTGAATCTTCTTTATCATGCTAGGATTAGCAGGAAAAAGCAAAAAATTTCAGAATTGCACCTTGCAATGTGGAGATATTACTGTTTGTGCATTTACAATATTCATTGATTTTTGCCATTGAAAAACATGTTTTTCATATACCAGAAATGTTTGAAGCTACTGACGGAATGAAAGGAGCTGGCATCTCACTCTCTTTGAATCTTCTTTATCATGCTAGGATTAGCAGGAAAAAGCAAAAAATTTCAGAATTGCACCTTGCAATGTGGAGATATTACTGTTTGTGCATTTACAATATTCATTGATTTTTGCCATTGAAAAACGTCCAGAAATGTTTGAAGCTACTGACTGAATGAAAGGAGCTGGCATCTCACTCTCTTTGAATCTTCTTTATCATGCTAGGATTAGCAGGAAAAAGCAAAAAATTTCAGAATTGCACCTTGCAATGTGGAGATATTACTGTTTGTGCATTTACAATATTCATTGATTTTTGCCATTGAAAAACATGTTTTTCATATACCAGAAATGTTTGAAGCTACTGACTGAATGAAAGGAGCTGGCATCTCACTCTCTTTGAATCTTCTTTATCATGCTAGGATTAACAGGAAAAAGCAAAATATTTCAGAATTGCACCTTGCAATGTGGAGATATTACTGTTTGTGCATTTACAATATTCATTGATTTTTGCCATTGAAAAACGTCCAGAAATGTTTGAAGCTACTGACTGAATGAAAGGAGCTGGCATCTCACTCTCTTTGAATCTTCTTTATCATGCTAGGATTAGCAGGAAAAAGCAAAAAATTTCAGAATTGCACCTTGCAATGTGGAGATATTACTGTTTGTGCATTTACAATATTCATTGATTTTTGCCATTGAAAAACATGTTTTTCATATACCAGAAATGTTTGAAGCTACTGACTGAATGAAAGGAGCTGGCATCTCACTCTCTTTGAATCTTCTTTATCATGCTAGGATTAACAGGAAAAAGCAAAAAATTTCAGAATTGCACCTTGCAATGTGGAGATATTACTGTTTGTGCATTTACAATATTCATTGATTTTTGCCATTGAAAAACGTCCAGAAATGTTTGAAGCTACTGACTGAATGAAAGGAGCTGGCATCTCACTCTCTTTGAATCTTCTTTATCATGCTAGGATTAGCAGGAAAAAGCAAAAAATTTCAGAATTGCACCTTGCAATGTGGAGATATTACTGTTTGTGCATTTACAATATTCATTGATTTTTGCCATTGAAAAACATCATGTTATTCATATACCAGAAATGTTTGAAGCTACTGACTGAATGAAAGGAGCTGGCATCTCACTCTCTTTGAATCTTCTTTATCATGCTAGGATTAACAGGAAAAAGCAAAAAATTTCAGAATTGCACCTTGCAATGTGGAGATATTACTGTTTGTGCATTTACAATATTCATTGATTTTTGCCATTGAAAAACGTCCAGAAATGTTTGAAGCTACTGACTGAATGAAAGGAGCTGGCATCTCACTCTCTTTGAATCTTCTTTATCATGCTAGGATTAGCAGGAAAAAGCAAAAAAATTTCAGAATTGCACCTTGCAATGTGGAAATATTACTGTTTGTGCATTTACAATATTCATTGATTTTTGCCATTGAAAAACATGTTTTTCATATACCAGAAATGTTTGAAGCTACTGACTGAATGAAAGGAGCTGGCATCTCACTCTCTTTGAATCTTCTTTATCATGCTAGGATTAGCAGGAAAAAGCAAAAAATTTCAGAATTGCACCTTGCAATGTGGAGATATTACTGTTTGTGCATTTACAATATTCATTGATTTTTGCCATTGAAAAACGTTTTTCATATACCAGAAATGTTTGAAGCTACTGACTGAATGAAAGGAGCTGGCATCTCACTCTCTTTGAATCTTCTTTATCATGCTAGGATTAGCAGGAAAAAGCAAAAAATTTCAGAATTGCACCTTGCAATGTGGAAATATTACTGTTTGTGCATTTACAATATTCATTGATTTTTGCCATTGAAAAACATGTTTTTCATATACCAGAAATGTTTGAAGCTACTGACTGAATGAAAGGAGCTGGCATCTCACTCTCTTTGAATCTTCTTTATCATGCTAGGATTAGCAGGAAAAAGCAAAAAATTTCAGAATTGCACCTTGCAATGTGGAGATATTACTGTTTGTGCATTTACAATATTCATTGATTTTTGCCATTGAAAAACATGTTTTTCATATACCAGAAATGTTTGAAGCTACTGACTGAATGAAAGGAGCTGGCATCTCACTCTCTTTGAATCTTCTTTATCATGCTAGGATTAGCAGGAAAAAGCAAAAAATTTCAGAATTGCACCTTGCAATGTGGAGATATTACTGTTTGTGCATTTACAATATTCATTGATTTTTGCCATTGAAAAACGTCCAGAAATGTTTGAAGCTACTGACTGAATGAAAGGAGCTGGCATCTCACTCTCTTTGAATCTTCTTTATCATGCTAGGATTAGCAGGAAAAAGCAAAAAATTTCAGAATTGCACCTTGCAATGTGGAGATATTACTGTTTGTGCATTTACAATATTCATTGATTTTTGCCATTGAAAAACATGTTTTTCATATACCAGAAATGTTTGAAGCTACTGACGGAATGAAAGGAGCTGGCATCTCACTCTCTTTGAATCTTCTTTATCATGCTAGGATTAGCAGGAAAAAGCAAAAAATTTCAGAATTGCACCTTGCAATGTGGAGATATTACTGTTTGTGCATTTACAATATTCATTGATTTTTGCCATTGAAAAACGTCCAGAAATGTTTGAAGCTACTGACTGAATGAAAGGAGCTGGCATCTCACTCTCTTTGAATCTTCTTTATCATGCTAGGATTAGCAGGAAAAAGCAAAAAATTTCAGAATTGCACCTTGCAATGTGGAGATATTACTGTTTGTGCATTTACAATATTCATTGATTTTTGCCATTGAAAAACATGTTTTTCATATACCAGAAATGTTTGAAGCTACTGACGGAATGAAAGGAGCTGGCATCTCACTCTCTTTGAATCTTCTTTATCATGCTAGGATTAGCAGGAAAAAGCAAAAAATTTCAGAATTGCACCTTGCAATGTGGAGATATTACTGTTTGTGCATTTACAATATTCATTGATTTTTGCCATTGAAAAACGTCCAGAAATGTTTGAAGCTACTGACTGAATGAAAGGAGCTGGCATCTCACTCTCTTTGAATCTTCTTTATCATGCTAGGATTAGCAGGAAAAAGCAAAAAATTTCAGAACTGCACCTTGCAATGTGGAGATATTACTGTTTGTGCATTTACAATATTCATTGATTTTTGCCATTGAAAAACATGTTTTTCATATACCAGAAATGTTTGAAGCTACTGACTGAATGAAAGGAGCTGGCATCTCACTCTCTTTGAATCTTCTTTATCATGCTAGGATTAGCAGGAAAAAGCAAAAAATTTCAGAATTGCACCTTGCAATGTGGAGATATTACTGTTTGTGCATTTACAATATTCATTGATTTTTGCCATTGAAAAACGTCCAGAAATGTTTGAAGCTACTGACTGAATGAAAGGAGCTGGCATCTCACTCTCTTTGAATCTTCTTTATCATGCTAGGATTAGCAGGAAAAAGCAAAAAATTTCAGAATTGCACCTTGCAATGTGGAGATATTACTGTTTGTGCATTTACAATATTCATTGATTTTTGCCATTGAAAAACATCATGTTATTCATATACCAGAAATGTTTGAAGCTACTGACTGAATGAAAGGAGCTGGCATCTCACTCTCTTTGAATCTTCTTTATCATGCTAGGATTAACAGGAAAAAGCAAAAAATTTCAGAATTGCACCTTGCAATGTGGAGATATTACTGTTTGTGCATTTACAATATTCATTGATTTTTGCCATTGAAAAACGTCCAGAAATGTTTGAAGCTACTGACTGAATGAAAGGAGCTGGCATCTCACTCTCTTTGAATCTTCTTTATCATGCTAGGATTAGCAGGAAAAAGCAAAAAATTTCAGAATTGCACCTTGCAATGTGGAAATATTACTGTTTGTGCATTTACAATATTCATTGATTTTTGCCATTGAAAAACATGTTTTTCATATACCAGAAATGTTTGAAGCTACTGACTGAATGAAAGGAGCTGGCATCTCACTCTCTTTGAATCTTCTTTATCATGCTAGGATTAGCAGGAAAAAGCAAAAAATTTCAGAATTGCACCTTGCAATGTGGAGATATTACTGTTTGTGCATTTACAATATTCATTGATTTTTGCCATTGAAAAACGTTTTTCATATACCAGAAATGTTTGAAGCTACTGACTGAATGAAAGGAGCTGGCATCTCACTCTCTTTGAATCTTCTTTATCATGCTAGGATTAGCAGGAAAAAGCAAAAAATTTCAGAATTGCACCTTGCAATGTGGAAATATTACTGTTTGTGCATTTACAATATTCATTGATTTTTGCCATTGAAAAACATGTTTTTCATATACCAGAAATGTTTGAAGCTACTGACTGAATGAAAGGAGCTGGCATCTCACTCTCTTTGAATCTTCTTTATCATGCTAGGATTAGCAGGAAAAAGCAAAAAATTTCAGAATTGCACCTTGCAATGTGGAGATATTACTGTTTGTGCATTTACAATATTCATTGATTTTTGCCATTGAAAAACATGTTTTTCATATACCAGAAATGTTTGAAGCTACTGACGGAATGAAAGGAGCTGGCATCTCACTCTCTTTGAATCTTCTTTATCATGCTAGGATTAGCAGGAAAAAGCAAAAAATTTCAGAATTGCACCTTGCAATGTGGAGATATTACTGTTTGTGCATTTACAATATTCATTGATTTTTGCCATTGAAAAACGTCCAGAAATGTTTGAAGCTACTGACTGAATGAAAGGAGCTGGCATCTCACTCTCTTTGAATCTTCTTTATCATGCTAGGATTAGCAGGAAAAAGCAAAAAATTTCAGAATTGCACCTTGCAATGTGGAGATATTACTGTTTGTGCATTTACAATATTCATTGATTTTTGCCATTGAAAAACATGTTTTTCATATACCAGAAATGTTTGAAGCTACTGACTGAATGAAAGGAGCTGGCATCTCACTCTCTTTGAATCTTCTTTATCATGCTAGGATTAACAGGAAAAAGCAAAAAATTTCAGAATTGCACCTTGCAATGTGGAGATATTACTGTTTGTGCATTTACAATATTCATTGATTTTTGCCATTGAAAAACGTCCAGAAATGTTTGAAGCTACTGACTGAATGAAAGGAGCTGGCATCTCACTCTCTTTGAATCTTCTTTATCATGCTAGGATTAGCAGGAAAAAGCAAAAAATTTCAGAATTGCACCTTGCAATGTGGAGATATTACTGTTTGTGCATTTACAATATTCATTGATTTTTGCCATTGAAAAACATCATGTTATTCATATACCAGAAATGTTTGAAGCTACTGACTGAATGAAAGGAGCTGGCATCTCACTCTCTTTGAATCTTCTTTATCATGCTAGGATTAACAGGAAAAAGCAAAAAATTTCAGAATTGCACCTTGCAATGTGGAGATATTACTGTTTGTGCATTTACAATATTCATTGATTTTTGCCATTGAAAAACGTCCAGAAATGTTTGAAGCTACTGACTGAATGAAAGGAGCTGGCATCTCACTCTCTTTGAATCTTCTTTATCATGCTAGGATTAGCAGGAAAAAGCAAAAAATTTCAGAATTGCACCTTGCAATGTGGAAATATTACTGTTTGTGCATTTACAATATTCATTGATTTTTGCCATTGAAAAACATGTTTTTCATATACCAGAAATGTTTGAAGCTACTGACTGAATGAAAGGAGCTGGCATCTCACTCTCTTTGAATCTTCTTTATCATGCTAGGATTAGCAGGAAAAAGCAAAAAATTTCAGAATTGCACCTTGCAATGTGGAGATATTACTGTTTGTGCATTTACAATATTCATTGATTTTTGCCATTGAAAAACGTTTTTCATATACCAGAAATGTTTGAAGCTACTGACTGAATGAAAGGAGCTGGCATCTCACTCTCTTTGAATCTTCTTTATCATGCTAGGATTAGCAGGAAAAAGCAAAAAATTTCAGAATTGCACCTTGCAATGTGGAAATATTACTGTTTGTGCATTTACAATATTCATTGATTTTTGCCATTGAAAAACATGTTTTTCATATACCAGAAATGTTTGAAGCTACTGACTGAATGAAAGGAGCTGGCATCTCACTCTCTTTGAATCTTCTTTATCATGCTAGGATTAGCAGGAAAAAGCAAAAAATTTCAGAATTGCACCTTGCAATGTGGAGATATTACTGTTTGTGCATTTACAATATTCATTGATTTTTGCCATTGAAAAACATGTTTTTCATATACCAGAAATGTTTGAAGCTACTGACTGAATGAAAGGAGCTGGCATCTCACTCTCTTTGAATCTTCTTTATCATGCTAGGATTAGCAGGAAAAAGCAAAAAATTTCAGAATTGCACCTTGCAATGTGGAGATATTACTGTTTGTGCATTTACAATATTCATTGATTTTTGCCATTGAAAAACATGTTTTTCATATACCAGAAATGTTTGAAGCTACTGACTGAATGAAAGGAGCTGGCATCTCACTCTCTTTGAATCTTCTTTATCATGCTAGGATTAACAGGAAAAAGCAAAAAATTTCAGAATTGCACCTTGCAATGTGGAGATATTACTGTTTGTGCATTTACAATATTCATTGATTTTTGCCATTGAAAAACGTCCAGAAATGTATGAAGCTACTGACTGAACGAAAGGAGCTGGCATCTCACTCTCTTTGAATCTTCTTTATCATGCTAGGATTAGCAGGAAAAAGCAAAAAATTTCAGAATTGCACCTTGCAATGTGGAGATATTACTGTTTGTGCATTTACAATATTCATTGATTTTTGCCATTGAAAAACGTCCAGAAATGTTTGAAGCTACTGACTGAATGAAAGGAGCTGGCATCTCACTCTCTTTGAATCTTCTTTATCATGCTAGGATTAGCAGGAAAAAGCAAAAAATTTCAGAATTGCACCTTGCAATGTGGAGATATTACTGTTTGTGCATTTATAATATTCATTGATTTTTGCCATTGAAAAACATGTTTTTCATATACCAGAAATGTTTGAAGCTACTGACGGAATGAAAGGAGCTGGCATCTCACTCTCTTTGAATCTTCTTTATCATGCTAGGATTAGCAGGAAAAAGCAAAAAATTTCAGAATTGCACCTTGCAATGTGGAGATATTACTGTTTGTGCATTTACAATATTCATTGATTTTTGCCATTGAAAAACGTCCAGAAATGTTTGAAGCTACTGACTGAATGAAAGGAGCTGGCATCTCACTCTCTTTGAATCTTCTTTATCATGCTAGGATTAGCAGGAAAAAGCAAAAAATTTCAGAATTGCACCTTGCAATGTGGAGATATTACTGTTTGTGCATTTACAATATTCATTGATTTTTGCCATTGAAAAACATGTTTTTCATATACCAGAAATGTTTGAAGCTACTGACTGAATGAAAGGAGCTGGCATCTCACTCTCTTTGAATCTTCTTTATCATGCTAGGATTAACAGGAAAAAGCAAAAAATTTCAGAATTGCACCTTGCAATGTGGAGATATTACTGTTTGTGCATTTACAATATTCATTGATTTTTGCCATTGAAAAACGTCCAGAAATGTTTGAAGCTACTGACTGAATGAAAGGAGCTGGCATCTCACTCTCTTTGAATCTTCTTTATCATGCTAGGATTAGCAGGAAAAAGCAAAAAATTTCAGAATTGCACCTTGCAATGTGGAGATATTACTGTTTGTGCATTTACAATATTCATTGATTTTTGCCATTGAAAAACATGTTTTTCATATACCAGAAATGTTTGAAGCTACTGACTGAATGAAAGGAGCTGGCATCTCACTCTCTTTGAATCTTCTTTATCATGCTAGGATTAACAGGAAAAAGCAAAAAATTTCAGAATTGCACCTTGCAATGTGGAGATATTACTGTTTGTGCATTTACAATATTCTTTGATTTTTGCCATTGAAAAACATGTTTTTCATATACCAGAAATGTTTGAAGCTACTGACTGAATGAAAGGAGCTGGCATCTCACTCTCTTTGAATCTTCTTTATCATGCTAGGATTAGCAGGAAAAAGCAAAAAATTTCAAAATTGCACCTTGCAATGTGGAGATATTACTGTTTGTGCATTTACAATATTCATTCATTTTTGCCATTGAAAAACATGTTTTTCATATACCAGAAATGTTTGAAGCTACTGACTGAATGAAAGGAGCTGGCATCTCACTCTCTTTGAATCTTCTTTATCATGCTAGGATTAACAGGAAAAAGCAAAAAATTTCAGAATTGCACCTTGCAATGTGGAGATATTACTGTTTGTGCATTTACAATATTCATTGATTTTTGCCATTGAAAAACGTCCAGAAATGTATGAAGCTACTGACTGAATGAAAGGAGCTGGCATCTCACTCTCTTTGAATCTTCTTTATCATGCTAGGATTAGCAGGAAAAAGCAAAAAATTTCAGAATTGCACCTTGCAATGTGGAGATATTACTGTTTGTGCATTTACAATATTCATTGATTTTTGCCATTGAAAAACGTCCAGAAATGTTTGAAGCTACTGACTGAATGAAAGGAGCTGGCATCTCACTCTCTTTGAATCTTCTTTATCATGCTAGGATTAGCAGGAAAAAGCAAAAAATTTCAGAATTGCACCTTGCAATGTGGAGATATTACTGTTTGTGCATTTACAATATTCATTGATTTTTGCCATTGAAAAACATGTTTTTCATATACCAGAAATGTTTGAAGCTACTGACGGAATGAAAGGAGCTGGCATCTCACTCTCTTTGAATCTTCTTTATCATGCTAGGATTAGCAGGAAAAAGCAAAAAATTTCAGAATTGCACCTTGCAATGTGGAGATATTACTGTTTGTGCATTTACAATATTCATTGATTTTTGCCATTGAAAAACGTCCAGAAATGTTTGAAGCTACTGACTGAATGAAAGGAGCTGGCATCTCACTCTCTTTGAATCTTCTTTATCATGCTAGGATTAGCAGGAAAAAGCAAAAAATTTCAGAATTGCACCTTGCAATGTGGAGATATTACTGTTTGTGCATTTACAATATTCATTGATTTTTGCCATTGAAAAACATGTTTTTCATATACCAGAAATGTTTGAAGCTACTGACTGAATGAAAGGAGCTGGCATCTCACTCTCTTTGAATCTTCTTTATCATGCTAGGATTAACAGGAAAAAGCAAAAAATTTCAGAATTGCACCTTGCAATGTGGAGATATTACTGTTTGTGCATTTACAATATTCATTGATTTTTGCCATTGAAAAACGTCCAGAAATGTTTGAAGCTACTGACTGAATGAAAGGAGCTGGCATCTCACTCTCTTTGAATCTTCTTTATCATGCTAGGATTAGCAGGAAAAAGCAAAAAATTTCAGAATTGCACCTTGCAATGTGGAGATATTACTGTTTGTGCATTTACAATATTCATTGATTTTTGCCATTGAAAAACATCATGTTATTCATATACCAGAAATGTTTGAAGCTACTGACTGAATGAAAGGAGCTGGCATCTCACTCTCTTTGAATCTTCTTTATCATGCTAGGATTAACAGGAAAAAGCAAAAAATTTCAGAATTGCACCTTGCAATGTGGAGATATTACTGTTTGTGCATTTACAATATTCATTGATTTTTGCCATTGAAAAACGTCCAGAAATGTTTGAAGCTACTGACTGAATGAAAGGAGCTGGCATCTCACTCTCTTTGAATCTTCTTTATCATGCTAGGATTAGCAGGAAAAAGCAAAAAATTTCAGAATTGCACCTTGCAATGTGGAAATATTACTGTTTGTGCATTTACAATATTCATTGATTTTTGCCATTGAAAAACATGTTTTTCATATACCAGAAATGTTTGAAGCTACTGACTGAATGAAAGGAGCTGGCATCTCACTCTCTTTGAATCTTCTTTATCATGCTAGGATTAGCAGGAGAAAGCAAAAAATTTCAGAATTGCACCTTGCAATGTGGAGATATTACTGTTTGTGCATTTACAATATTCATTGATTTTTGCCATTGAAAAACGTTTTTCATATACCAGAAATGTTTGAAGCTACTGACTGAATGAAAGGAGCTGGCATCTCACTCTCTTTGAATCTTCTTTATCATGCTAGGATTAGCAGGAAAAAGCAAAAAATTTCAGAATTGCACCTTGCAATGTGGAGATATTACTGTTTGTGCATTTACAATATTCATTGATTTTTGCCATTGAAAAACGTCCAGAAATGTTTGAAGCTACTGACTGAATGAAAGGAGCTGGCATCTCACTCTCTTTGAATCTTCTTTATCATGCTAGGATTAGCAGGAAAAAGCAAAAAATTTCAGAATTGCACCTTGCAATGTGGAGATATTACTGTTTGTGCATTTACAATATTCATTGATTTTTGCCATTGAAAAACATGTTTTTCATATACCAGAAATGTTTGAAGCTACTGACGGAATGAAAGGAGCTGGCATCTCACTCTCTTTGAATCTTCTTTATCATGCTAGGATTAGCAGGAAAAAGCAAAAAATTTCAGAATTGCACCTTGCAATGTGGAGATATTACTGTTTGTGCATTTACAATATTCATTGATTTTTGCCATTGAAAAACGTCCAGAAATGTTTGAAGCTACTGACTGAATGAAAGGAGCTGGCATCTCACTCTCTTTGAATCTTCTTTATCATGCTAGGATTAGCAGGAAAAAGCAAAAAATTTCAGAATTGCACCTTGCAATGTGGAGATATTACTGTTTGTGCATTTACAATATTCATTGATTTTTGCCATTGAAAAACATGTTTTTCATATACCAGAAATGTTTGAAGCTACTGACGGAATGAAAGGAGCTGGCATCTCACTCTCTTTGAATCTTCTTTATCATGCTAGGATTAGCAGGAAAAAGCAAAAAAATTCAGAATTGCACCTTGCAGTGTGGAGATATTACTGTTTGTGCATTTACAATATTCATTGATTTTTGCCATTGAAAAACGTCCAGAAATGTTTGAAGCTACTGACTGAATGAAAGGAGCTGGCATCTCACTCTCTTTGAATCTTCTTTATCATGCTAGGATTAGCAGGAAAAAGCAAAAAATTTCAGAACTGCACCTTGCAATGTGGAGATATTACTGTTTGTGCATTTACAATATTCATTGATTTTTGCCATTGAAAAACATGTTTTTCATATACCAGAAATGTTTGAAGCTACTGACTGAATGAAAGGAGCTGGCATCTCACTCTCTTTGAATCTTCTTTATCATGCTAGGATTAACAGGAAAAAGCAAAAAATTTCAGAATTGCACCTTGCAATGTGGAGATATTACTGTTTGTGCATTTACAATATTCATTGATTTTTGCCATTGAAAAACGTCCAGAAATGTTTGAAGCTACTGACTGAATGAAAGGAGCTGGCATCTCACTCTCTTTGAATCTTCTTTATCATGCTAGGATTAGCAGGAAAAAGCAAAAAATTTCAGAATTGCACCTTGCAATGTGGAGATATTACTGTTTGTGCATTTACAATATTCATTGATTTTTGCCATTGAAAAACATGTTTTTCATATACCAGAAATGTTTGAAGCTACTGACTGAATGAAAGGAGCTGGCATCTCACTCTCTTTGAATCTTCTTTATCATGCTAGGATTAGCAGGAAAAAGCAAAAAATTTCAGAATTGCACCTTGCAATGTGGAGATATTACTGTTTGTGCATTTACAATATTCATTGATTTTTGCCATTGAAAAACATGTTTTTCATATACCAGAAATGTTTGAAGCTACTGACTGAATGAAAGGAGCTGGCATCTCACTCTCTTTGAATCTTCTTTTTCCTGCTAGGATTAGCAGGAAAAAGCAAAAAATTTCAGAATTGCACCTTGCAATGTGGAGATATTAGTTTGTGCATTTACAATATTCATTGATTTTTGCCATTGAAAAACATCCAGAAATGTTTGAAGCTACTGACTGAATGAAAGGAGCTGGCATCTCACTCTCTTTGAATCTTCTTTATCATGCTAGGATTAGCAGGAAAAAGCAAAAAATTTCAGAATTGCACCTTGCAATGTGGAGATATTACTGTTTGTGCATTTACAATATTCATTGATTTTTGCCATTGAAAAACGTCCAGAAATGTTTGAAGCTACTGACTGAATGAAAGGAGCTGGCATCTCACTCTCTTTGAATCATCTTTATCATGCTAGGATTAGCAGGAAAAAGCAAAAAATTTCAGAATTGCACCTTGCAATGTGGAGATATTACTGTTTGTGCATTTACAATATTCATTGATTTTTGCCATTGAAAAACATCATGTTATTCATATACCAGAAATATTTGAAGCTACTGACTGAATGAAAGGAGCTGGCATCTCACTCTCTTTGAATCTTCTTTATCATGCTAGGATTAACAGGAAAAAGCAAAAAATTTCAGAATTGCACCTTGCAATGTGGAGATATTACTGTTTGTGCATTTACAATATTCATTGATTTTTGCCATTGAAAAACGTCCAGAAATGTTTGAAGCTACTGACTGAATGAAAGGAGCTGGCATCTCACTCTCTTTGAATCTTCTTTATCATGCTAGGATTAGCAGGAAAAAGCAAAAAATTTCAGAATTGCACCTTGCAATGTGGAAATATTACTGTTTGTGCATTTACAATATTCATTGATTTTTGCCATTGAAAAACATGTTTTTCATATACCAGAAATGTTTGAAGCTACTGACTGAATGAAAGGAGCTGGCATCTCACTCTCTTTGAATCTTCTTTATCATGCTAGGATTAGCAGGAAAAAGCAAAAAATTTCAGAATTGCACCTTGCAATGTGGAGATATTACTGTTTGTGCATTTACAATATTCATTGATTTTTGCCATTGAAAAACGTCCAGAAATGTTTGAAGCTACTGACTGAATGAAAGGAGCTGGCATCTCACTCTCTTTGAATCTTCTTTATCATGCTAGGATTAGCAGGAAAAAGCAAAAAATTTCAGAATTGCACCTTGCAATGTGGAAATATTACTGTTTGTGCATTTACAATATTCATTGATTTTTGCCATTGAAAAACATGTTTTTCATATACCAGAAATGTTTGAAGCTACTGACTGAATGAAAGGAGCTGGCATCTCACTCTCTTTGAATCTTCTTTATCATGCTAGGATTAGCAGGAAAAAGCAAAAAATTTCAGAATTGCACCTTGCAATGTGGAGATATTACTGTTTGTGCATTTACAATATTCATTGATTTTTGCCATTGAAAAACGTTTTTCATATACCAGAAATGTTTGAAGCTACTGACTGAATGAAAGGAGCTGGCATCTCACTCTCTTTGAATCTTCTTTATCATGCTAGGATTAGCAGGAAAAAGCAAAAAATTTCAGAATTGCACCTTGCAATGTGGAGATATTACTGTTTGTGCATTTACAATATTCATTGATTTTTGCCATTGAAAAACGTCCAGAAATGTTTGAAGCTACTGACTGAATGAAAGGAGCTGGCATCTCACTCTCTTTGAATCTTCTTTATCATGCTAGGATTAGCAGGAAAAAGCAAAAAATTTCAGAATTGCACCTTGCAATGTGGAGATATTACTGTTTGTGCATTTACAATATTCATTGATTTTTGCCATTGAAAAACATGTTTTTCATATACCAGAAATGTTTGAAGCTACTGACTGAATGAAAGGAGCTGGCATCTCACTCTCTTTGAATCTTTTTTATCATGCTAGGATTAGCAGGAAAAAGCAAAAAATTTCAGAATTGCACCTTGCAATGTGGAGATATTACTGTTTGTGCATTTACAATATTCATTGATTTTTGCCATTGAAAAACATGTTTTTCATATACCAGAAATGTTTGAAGCTACTGACTGAATGAAAGGAGCTGGCATCTCACTCTCTTTGAATCTTCTTTTTCCTGCTAGGATTAGCAGGAAAAAGCAAAAAATTTCAGAATTGCACCTTGCAATGTGGAGATATTAGTTTGTGCATTTACAATATTCATTGATTTTTGCCATTGAAAAACATCCAGAAATGTTTGAAGCTACTGACTGAATGAAAGGAGCTGGCATCTCACTCTCTTTGAATCTTCTTTATCATGCTAGGATTAGCAGGAAAAAGCAAAAAATTTCAGAATTGCACCTTGCAATGTGGAGATATTACTGTTTGTGCATTTACAATATTCATTGATTTTTGCCATTGAAAAACGTCCAGAAATGTTTGAAGCTACTGACTGAATGAAAGGAGCTGGCATCTCACTCTCTTTGAATCATCTTTATCATGCTAGGATTAGCAGGAAAAAGCAAAAAATTTCAGAATTGCACCTTGCAATGTGGAGATATTACTGTTTGTGCATTTACAATATTCATTGATTTTTGCCATTGAAAAACATCATGTTATTCATATACCAGAAATATTTGAAGCTACTGACTGAATGAAAGGAGCTGGCATCTCACTCTCTTTGAATCTTCTTTATCATGCTAGGATTAACAGGAAAAAGCAAAAAATTTCAGAATTGCACCTTGCAATGTGGAGATATTACTGTTTGTGCATTTACAATATTCATTGATTTTTGCCATTGAAAAACGTCCAGAAATGTTTGAAGCTACTGACTGAATGAAAGGAGCTGGCATCTCACTCTCTTTGAATCTTCTTTATCATGCTAGGATTAGCAGGAAAAAGCAAAAAATTTCAGAATTGCACCTTGCAATGTGGAAATATTACTGTTTGTGCATTTACAATATTCATTGATTTTTGCCATTGAAAAACATGTTTTTCATATACCAGAAATGTTTGAAGCTACTGACTGAATGAAAGGAGCTGGCATCTCACTCTCTTTGAATCTTCTTTATCATGCTAGGATTAGCAGGAAAAAGCAAAAAATTTCAGAATTGCACCTTGCAATGTGGAGATATTACTGTTTGTGCATTTACAATATTCATTGATTTTTGCCATTGAAAAACGTCCAGAAATGTTTGAAGCTACTGACTGAATGAAAGGAGCTGGCATCTCACTCTCTTTGAATCTTCTTTATCATGCTAGGATTAGCAGGAAAAAGCAAAAAATTTCAGAATTGCACCTTGCAATGTGGAAATATTACTGTTTGTGCATTTACAATATTCATTGATTTTTGCCATTGAAAAACATGTTTTTCATATACCAGAAATGTTTGAAGCTACTGACTGAATGAAAGGAGCTGGCATCTCACTCTCTTTGAATCTTCTTTATCATGCTAGGATTAGCAGGAAAAAGCAAAAAATTTCAGAATTGCACCTTGCAATGTGGAGATATTACTGTTTGTGCATTTACAATATTCATTGATTTTTGCCATTGAAAAACGTTTTTCATATACCAGAAATGTTTGAAGCTACTGACTGAATGAAAGGAGCTGGCATCTCACTCTCTTTGAATCTTCTTTATCATGCTAGGATTAGCAGGAAAAAGCAAAAAATTTCAGAATTGCACCTTGCAATGTGGAGATATTACTGTTTGTGCATTTACAATATTCATTGATTTTTGCCATTGAAAAACGTCCAGAAATGTTTGAAGCTACTGACTGAATGAAAGGAGCTGGCATCTCACTCTCTTTGAATCTTCTTTATCATGCTAGGATTAGCAGGAAAAAGCAAAAAATTTCAGAATTGTACCTTGCAATGTGGAGATATTACTGTTTGTGCATTTACAATATTCATTGATTTTTGCCATTGAAAAACATGTTTTTCATATACCAGAAATGTTTGAAGCTACTGACGGAATGAAAGGAGCTGGCATCTCACTCTCTTTGAATCTTCTTTATCATGCTAGGATTAGCAGGAAAAAGCAAAAAATTTCAGAATTGCACCTTGCAATGTGGAGATATTACTGTTTGTGCATTTACAATATTCATTGATTTTTGCCATTGAAAAACGTCCAGAAATGTTTGAAGCTACTGACTGAATGAAAGGAGCTGGCATCTCACTCTCTTTGAATCTTCTTTATCATGCTAGGATTAGCAGGAAAAAGCAAAAAATTTCAGAATTGCACCTTGCAATGTGGAGATATTACTGTTTGTGCATTTACAATATTCATTGATTTTTGCCATTGAAAAACATGTTTTTCATATACCAGAAATGTTTGAAGCTACTGACGGAATGAAAGGAGCTGGCATCTCACTCTCTTTGAATCTTCTTTATCATGCTAGGATTAGCAGGAAAAAGCAAAAAATTTCAGAATTGCACCTTGCAATGTGGAGATATTACTGTTTGTGCATTTACAATATTCATTGATTTTTGCCATTGAAAAACGTCCAGAAATGTTTGAAGCTACTGACTGAATGAAAGGAGCTGGCATCTCACTCTCTTTGAATCTTCTTTATCATGCTAGGATTAGCAGGAAAAAGCAAAAAATTTCAGAATTGCACCTTGCAATGTGGAGATATTACTGTTTGTGCATTTACAATATTCATTGATTTTTGCCATTGAAAAACATGTTTTTCATATACCAGAAATGTTTGAAGCTACTGACTGAATGAAAGGAGCTGGCATCTCACTCTCTTTGAATCTTCTTTATCATGCTAGGATTAGCAGGAAAAAGCAAAAAATTTCAGAATTGCACCTTGCAATGTGGAGATATTACTGTTTGTGCATTTACAATATTCATTGATTTTTGCCATTGAAAAACATGTTTTTCATATACCAGAAATGTTTGAAGCTACTGACTGAATGAAAGGAGCTGGCATCTCACTCTCTTTGAATCTTCTTTTTCCTGCTAGGATTAGCAGGAAAAAGCAAAAAATTTCAGAATTGCACCTTGCAATGTGGAGATATTAGTTTGTGCATTTACAATATTCATTGATTTTTGCCATTGAAAAACATCCAGAAATGTTTGAAGCTACTGACTGAATGAAAGGAGCTGGCATCTCACTCTCTTTGAATCTTCTTTATCATGCTAGGATTAGCAGGAAAAAGCAAAAAATTTCAGAATTGCACCTTGCAATGTGGAGATATTACTGTTTGTGCATTTACAATATTCATTGATTTTTGCCATTGAAAAACGTCCAGAAATGTTTGAAGCTACTGACTGAATGAAAGGAGCTGGCATCTCACTCTCTTTGAATCATCTTTATCATGCTAGGATTAGCAGGAAAAAGCAAAAAATTTCAGAATTGCACCTTGCAATGTGGAGATATTACTGTTTGTGCATTTACAATATTCATTGATTTTTGCCATTGAAAAACATCATGTTATTCATATACCAGAAATATTTGAAGCTACTGACTGAATGAAAGGAGCTGGCATCTCACTCTCTTTGAATCTTCTTTATCATGCTAGGATTAACAGGAAAAAGCAAAAAATTTCAGAATTGCACCTTGCAATGTGGAGATATTACTGTTTGTGCATTTACAATATTCATTGATTTTTGCCATTGAAAAACGTCCAGAAATGTTTGAAGCTACTGACTGAATGAAAGGAGCTGGCATCTCACTCTCTTTGAATCTTCTTTATCATGCTAGGATTAGCAGGAAAAAGCAAAAAATTTCAGAATTGCACCTTGCAATGTGGAAATATTACTGTTTGTGCATTTACAATATTCATTGATTTTTGCCATTGAAAAACATGTTTTTCATATACCAGAAATGTTTGAAGCTACTGACTGAATGAAAGGAGCTGGCATCTCACTCTCTTTGAATCTTCTTTATCATGCTAGGATTAGCAGGAAAAAGCAAAAAATTTCAGAATTGCACCTTGCAATGTGGAGATATTACTGTTTGTGCATTTACAATATTCATTGATTTTTGCCATTGAAAAACATGTTTTTCATATACCAGAAATGTTTGAAGCTACTGACTGAATGAAAGGAGCTGGCATCTCACTCTCTTTGAATCTTCTTTATCATGCTAGGATTAGCAGGAAAAAGCAAAAAATTTCAGAATTGCACCTTGCAATGTGGAGATATTACTGTTTGTGCATTTACAATATTCATTGATTTTTGCCATTGAAAAACATGTTTTTCATATACCAGAAATGTTTGAAGCTACTGACTGAATGAAAGGAGCTGGCATCTCACTCTCTTTGAATCTTCTTTATCATGCTAGGATTAACAGGAAAAAGCAGAAAATTTCAGAATTGCACCTTGCAATGTGGAGATATTACTGTTTGTGCATTTACAATATTCATTGATTTTTGCCATTGAAAAACGTCCAGAAATGTTTGAAGCTACTGACTGAATGAAAGGAGCTGGCATCTCACTCTCTTTGAATCTTCTTTATCATGCTAGGATTAGCAGGAAAAAGCAAAAAATTTCAGAATTGCACCTTGCAATGTGGAGATATTACTGTTTGTGCATTTACAATATTCATTGATTTTTGCCATTGAAAAACATGTTTTTCATATACCAGAAATGTTTGAAGCTACTGACGGAATGAAAGGAGCTGGCATCTCACTCTCTTTGAATCTTCTTTATCATGCTAGGATTAGCAGGAAAAAGCAAAAAATTTCAGAATTGCACCTTGCAATGTGGAGATATTACTGTTTGTGCATTTACAATATTCATTGATTTTTGCCATTGAAAAACGTCCAGAAATGTTTGAAGCTACTGACTGAATGAAAGGAGCTGGCATCTCACTCTCTTTGAATCTTCTTTATCATGCTAGGATTAGCAGGAAAAAGCAAAAAATTTCAGAATTGCACCTTGCAATGTGGAGATATTACTGTTTGTGCATTTACAATATTCATTGATTTTTGCCATTGAAAAACATGTTTTTCATATACCAGAAATGTTTGAAGCTACTGACGGAATGAAAGGAGCTGGCATCTCACTCTCTTTGAATCTTCTTTATCATGCTAGGATTAGCAGGAAAAAGCAAAAAATTTCAGAATTGCACCTTGCAATGTGGAGATATTACTGTTTGTGCATTTACAATATTCATTGATTTTTGCCATTGAAAAACATGTTTTTCATATACCAGAAATGTTTGAAGCTACTGACTGAATGAAAGGAGCTGGCATCTCACTCTCTTTGAATCTTCTTTATCATGCTAGGATTAGCAGGAAAAAGCAAAAAATTTCAGAATTGCACCTTGCAATGTGGAGATATTACTGTTTGTGCATTTACAATATTCATTGATTTTTGCCATTGAAAAACATGTTTTTCATATACCAGAAATGTTTGAAGCTACTGACTGAATGAAAGGAGCTGGCATCTCACTCTCTTTGAATCTTCTTTATCATGCTAGGATTAGCAGGAAAAAGCAAAAAATTTCAGAATTGCACCTTGCAATGTGGAGATATTACTGTTTGTGCATTTACAATATTCATTGATTTTTGCCATTGAAAAACATGTTTTTCATATACCAGAAATGTTTGAAGCTACTGACTGAATGAAAGGAGCTGGCATCTCACTCTCTTTGAATCTTCTTTATCATGCTAGGATTAACAGGAAAAAGCAGAAAATTTCAGAATTGCACCTTGCAATGTGGAGATATTACTGTTTGTGCATTTACAATATTCATTGATTTTTGCCACTGAAAAACGTCCAGAAATGTTTGAAGCTACTGACTGAATGAAAGGAGCTGGCATCTCACTCTCTTTGAATCTTCTTTATCATGCTAGGATTAGCAGGAAAAAGCAAAAAATTTCAGAATTGCACCTTGCAATGTGGAGATATTACTGTTTGTGCATTTACAATATTCATTGATTTTTGCCATTGAAAAACATGTTTTTCATATACCAGAAATGTTTGAAGCTACTGACGGAATGAAAGGAGCTGGCATCTCACTCTCTTTGAATCTTCTTTATCATGCTAGGATTAGCAGGAAAAAGCAAAAAATTTCAGAATTGCACCTTGCAATGTGGAGATATTACTGTTTGTGCATTTACAATATTCATTGATTTTTGCCATTGAAAAACATGTTTTTCATATACCAGAAATGTTTGAAGCTACTGACTGAATGAAAGGAGCTGGCATCTCACTCTCTTTGAATCTTCTTTATCCTGCTAGGATTAGCAGGAAAAAGCAAAAAATTTCAGAATTGCACCTTGCAATGTGGAGATATTACTGTTTGTGCATTTACAATATTCATTGATTTTTGCCATTGAAAAACATGTTTTTCACATACCAGAAATGTTTGAAGCTACTGACTGAATGAAAGGAGCTGGCATCTCACTCTCTTTGAATCTTCTTTATCATGCTAGGATTAGCAGGAAAAAGCAAAAAATTTCAGAATTGCACCTTGCAATGTGGAGATATTACTGTTTGTGCATTTACAATATTCATTGATTTTTGCCATTGAAAAACATGTTTTTCATATACCAGGAATGTTTGAAGCTACTGACTGAATGAAAGGAGCTGGCATCTCACTCTCTTTGAATCTTCTTTATCCTGCTAGGATTAGCAGGAAAAAGCAAAAAATTTCAGAATTGCACCTTGCAATGTGGAGATATTACTGTTTGTGCATTTACAATATTCATTGATTTTTGCCATTGAAAAACGTCCAGAAATGTTTGAAGCTACTGACTGAATGAAAGGAGCTGGCATCTCACTCTCTTTGAATCTTCTTTATCATGCTAGGATTAGCAGGAAAAAGCAAAAAATTTCAGAATTGCACCTTGCAATGTGGAGATATTACTGTTTGTGCATTTACAATATTCATTGATTTTTGCCATTGAAAAACGTCCAGAAATGTTTGAAGCTACTGACTGAATGAAAGGAGCTGGCATCTCACTCTCTTTGAATCTTCTTTATCATGCTAGGATTAGCAGGAAAAAGCAAAAAATTTCAGAATTGCACCTTGCAATGTGGAGATATTACTGTTTGTGCATTTACAATATTCATTGATTTTTGCCATTGAAAAACATCATGTTATTCATATACCAGAAATGTTTGAAGCTACTGACTGAATGAAAGGAGCTGGCATCTCACTCTCTTTGAATCTTCTTTATCATGCTAGGATTAACAGGAAAAAGCAAAAAATTTCAGAATTGCACCTTGCAATGTGGAGATATTACTGTTTGTGCATTTACAATATTCATTGATTTTTGCCATTGAAAAACGTCCAGAAATGTTTGAAGCTACTGACTGAATGAAAGGAGCTGGCATCTCACTCTCTTTGAATCTTCTTTATCATGCTAGGATTAGCAGGAAAAAGCAAAAAATTTCAGAATTGCACCTTGCAATGTGGAAATATTACTGTTTGTGCATTTACAATATTCATTGATTTTTGCCATTGAAAAACATGTTTTTCATATACCAGAAATTTTTGAAGCTACTGACTGAATGAAAGGAGCTGGCATCTCACTCTCTTTGAATCTTCTTTATCATGCTAGGATTAGCAGGAAAAAGCAAAAAATTTCAGAATTGCACCTTGCAATGTGGAGATATTACTGTTTGTGCATTTACAATATTCATTGATTTTTGCCATTGAAAAACGTTTTTCATATACCAGAAATGTTTGAAGCTACTGACTGAATGAAAGGAGCTGGCATCTCACTCTCTTTGAATCTTCTTTATCATGCTAGGATTAGCAGGAAAAAGCAAAAAATTTCAGAATTGCACCTTGCAATGTGGAAATATTACTGTTTGTGCATTTACAATATTCATTGATTTTTGCCATTGAAAAACATGTTTTTCATATACCAGAAATGTTTGAAGCTACTGACTGAATGAAAGGAGCTGGCATCTCACTCTCTTTGAATCTTCTTTTTCCTGCTAGGATTAGCAGGAAAAAGCAAAAAATTTCAGAATTGCACCTTGCAATGTGGAGATATTAGTTTGTGCATTTACAATATTCATTGATTTTTGCCATTGAAAAACATCCAGAAGTGTTTGAAGCTACTGACTGAATGAAAGGAGCTGGCATCTCACTCTCTTTGAATCTTCTTTATCATGCTAGGATTAGCAGGAAAAAGCAAAAAATTTCAGAATTGCACCTTGCAATGTGGAGATATTACTGTTTGTGCATTTACAATATTCATTGATTTTTGCCATTGAAAAACGTCCAGAAATGTTTGAAGCTACTGACTGAATGAAAGGAGCTGGCATCTCACTCTCTTTGAATCTTCTTTATCATGCTAGGATTAGCAGGAAAAAGCAAAAAATTTCAGAATTGCACCTTGCAATGTGGAGATATTACTGTTTGTGCATTTACAATATTCATTGATTTTTGCCATTGAAAAATATCATGTTATTCATATACCAGAAATATTTGAAGCTACTGACTGAATGAAAGGAGCTGGCATCTCACTCTCTTTGAATCTTCTTTATCATGCTAGGATTAACAGGAAAAAGCAAAAAATTTCAGAATTGCACCTTGCAATGTGGAGATATTACTGTTTGTGCATTTACAATATTCATTGATTTTTGCCATTGAAAAACGTCCAGAAATGTTTGAAGCTACTGACTGAATGAAAGGAGCTGGCATCTCACTCTCTTTGAATCTTCTTTATCATGCTAGGATTAGCAGGAAAAAGCAAAAAATTTCAGAATTGCACCTTGCAATGTGGAAATATTACTGTTTGTGCATTTACAATATTCATTGATTTTTGCCATTGAAAAACATGTTTTTCATATACCAGAAATGTTTGAAGCTACTGACTGAATGAAAGGAGCTGGCATCTCACTCTCTTTGAATCTTCTTTATCATGCTAGGATTAGCAGGAAAAAGCAAAAAATTTCAGAATTGCACCTTGCAATGTGGAGATATTACTGTTTGTGCATTTACAATATTCATTGATTTTTGCCATTGAAAAACATGTTTTTCATATACCAGAAATGTTTGAAGCTACTGACTGAATGAAAGGAGCTGGCATCTCACTCTCTTTGAATCTTCTTTATCATGCTAGGATTAGCAGGAAAAAGCAAAAAATTTCAGAATTGCACCTTGCAATGTGGAGATATTACTGTTTGTGCATTTACAATATTCATTGATTTTTGCCATTGAAAAACATGTTTTTCATATACCAGAAATGTTTGAAGCTACTGACTGAATGAAAGGAGCTGGCATCTCACTCTCTTTGAATCTTCTTTATCATGCTAGGATTAACAGGAAAAAGCAGAAAATTTCAGAATTGCACCTTGCAATGTGGAGATATTACTGTTTGTGCATTTACAATATTCATTGATTTTTGCCATTGAAAAACGTCCAGAAATGTTTGAAGCTACTGACTGAATGAAAGGAGCTGGCATCTCACTCTCTTTGAATCTTCTTTATCATGCTAGGATTAGCAGGAAAAAGCAAAAAATTTCAGAATTGCACCTTGCAATGTGGAGATATTACTGTTTGTGCATTTACAATATTCATTGATTTTTGCCATTGAAAAACGTCCAGAAATGTTTGAAGCTACTGACTGAATGAAAGGAGCTGGCATCTCACTCTCTTTGAATCTTCTTTATCATGCTAGGATTAGCAGGAAAAAGCAAAAAATTTCAGAATTGCACCTTGCAATGTGGAGATATTACTGTTTGTGCATTTACAATATTCATTGATTTTTGCCATTGAAAAACATGTTTTTCATATACCAGAAATGTTTGAAGCTACTGACGGAATGAAAGGAGCTGGCATCTCACTCTCTTTGAATCTTCTTTATCATGCTAGGATTAGCAGGAAAAAGCAAAAAATTTCAGAATTGCACCTTGCAATGTGGAGATATTACTGTTTGTGCATTTACAATATTCATTGATTTTTGCCATTGAAAAACGTCCAGAAATGTTTGAAGCTACTGACTGAATGAAAGGAGCTGGCATCTCACTCTCTTTGAATCTTCTTTATCATGCTAGGATTAGCAGGAAAAAGCAAAAAATTTCAGAATTGCACCTTGCAATGTGGAGATATTACTGTTTGTGCATTTACAATATTCATTGATTTTTGCCATTGAAAAACATGTTTTTCATATACCAGAAATGTTTGAAGCTACTGACGGAATGAAAGGAGCTGGCATCTCACTCTCTTTGAATCTTCTTTATCATGCTAGGATTAGCAGGAAAAAGCAAAAAATTTCAGAATTGCACCTTGCAATGTGGAGATATTACTGTTTGTGCATTTACAATATTCATTGATTTTTGCCATTGAAAAACATGTTTTTCATATACCAGAAATGTTTGAAGCTACTGACTGAATGAAAGGAGCTGGCATCTCACTCTCTTTGAATCTTCTTTATCCTGCTAGGATTAGCAGGAAAAAGCAAAAAATTTCAGAATTGCTCCTTGCAATGTGGAGATATTACTGTTTGTGCATTTACAATATTCATTGATTTTTGCCATTGAAAAACATGTTTTTCACATACCAGAAATGTTTGAAGCTACTGACTGAATGAAAGGAGCTGGCATCTCACTCTCTTTGAATCTTCTTTATCATGCTAGGATTAGCAGGAAAAAGCAAAAAATTTCAGAATTGCACCTTGCAATGTGGAGATATTACTGTTTGTGCATTTACAATATTCATTGATTTTTGCCATTGAAAAACATGTTTTTCATATACCAGGAATGTTTGAAGCTACTGACTGAATGAAAGGAGCTGGCATCTCACTCTCTTTGAATCTTCTTTATCCTGCTAGGATTAGCAGGAAAAAGCAAAAAATTTCAGAATTGCACCTTGCAATGTGGAGATATTACTGTTTGTGCATTTACAATATTCATTGATTTTTGCCATTGAAAAACGTCCAGAAATGTTTGAAGCTACTGACTGAATGAAAGGAGCTGGCATCTCACTCTCTTTGAATCTTCTTTATCATGCTAGGATTAGCAGGAAAAAGCAAAAAATTTCAGAATTGCACCTTGCAATGTGGAGATATTACTGTTTGTGCATTTACAATATTCATTGATTTTTGCCATTGAAAAACGTCCAGAAATGTTTGAAGCTACTGACTGAATGAAAGGAGCTGGCATCTCACTCTCTTTGAATCTTCTTTATCATGCTAGGATTAGCAGGAAAAAGCAAAAAATTTCAGAATTGCACCTTGCAATGTGGAGATATTACTGTTTGTGCATTTACAATATTCATTTATTTTTGCCATTGAAAAACATCATGTTATTCATATACCAGAAATGTTTGAAGCTACTGACTGAATGAAAGGAGCTGGCATCTCACTCTCTTTGAATCTTCTCTATCATGCTAGGATTAACAGGAAAAAGCAAAAAATTTCAGAATTGCACCTTGCAATGTGGAGATATTACTGTTTGTGCATTTACAATATTCATTGATTTTTGCCATTGAAAAACGTCCAGAAATGTTTGAAGCTACTGACTGAATGAAAGGAGCTGGCATCTCACTCTCTTTGAATCTTCTTTATCATGCTAGGATTAGCAGGAAAAAGCAAAAAATTTCAGAATTGCACCTTGCAATGTGGAAATATTACTGTTTGTGCATTTACAATATTCATTGATTTTTGCCATTGAAAAACATGTTTTTCATATACCAGAAATGTTTGAAGCTACTGACTGAATGAAAGGAGCTGGCATCTCACTCTCTTTGAATCTTCTTTATCATGCTAGGATTAGCAGGAAAAAGCAAAAAATTTCAGAATTGCACCTTGCAATGTGGAGATATTACTGTTTGTGCATTTACAATATTCATTGATTTTTGCCATTGAAAAACGTTTTTCATATACCAGAAATGTTTGAAGCTACTGACTGAATGAAAGGAGCTGGCATCTCACTCTCTTTGAATCTTCTTTATCATGCTAGGATTAGCAGGAAAAAGCAAAAAATTTCAGAATTGCACCTTGCAATGTGGAGATATTACTGTTTGTGCATTTACAATATTCATTGATTTTTGCCATTGAAAAACATGTTTTTCATATACCAGAAATGTTTGAAGCTACTGACTGAATGAAAGGAGCTGGCATCTCACTCTCTTTGAATCTTCTTTATCATGCTAGGATTAGCAGGAAAAAGCAAAAAATTTCAGAATTGCACCTTGCAATGTGGAGATTTTACTGTTTGTGCATTTACAATATTCATTGATTTTTGCCATTGAAAAACATGTTTTTCATATACCAGAAATGTTTGAAGCTACTGACTGAATGAAAGGAGCTGGCATCTCACTCTCTTTGAATCTTCTTTATCATGCTAGGATTAACAGGAAAAAGCAGAAAATTTCAGAATTGCACCTTGCAATGTGGAGATATTACTGTTTGTGCATTTACAATATTCATTGATTTTTGCCATTGAAAAACGTCCAGAAATGTTTGAAGCTACTGACTGAATGAAAGGAGCTGGCATCTCACTCTCTTTGAATCTTCTTTATCATGCTAGGATTAGCAGGAAAAAGCAAAAAATTTCAGAATTGCACCTTGCAATGTGGAGATATTACTGTTTGTGCATTTACAATATTCATTGATTTTTGCCATTGAAAAACGTCCAGAAATGTTTGAAGCTACTGACTGAATGAAAGGAGCTGGCATCTCACTCTCTTTGAATCTTCTTTATCATGCTAGGATTAGCAGGAAAAAGCAAAAAATTTCAGAATTGCACCTTGCAATGTGGAGATATTACTGTTTGTGCATTTACAATATTCATTGATTTTTGCCATTGAAAAACATGTTTTTCATATACCAGAAATGTTTGAAGCTACTGACGGAATGAAAGGAGCTGGCATCTCACTCTCTTTGAATCTTCTTTATCATGCTAGGATTAGCAGGAAAAAGCAAAAAATTTCAGAATTGCACCTTGCAATGTGGAGATATTACTGTTTGTGCATTTACAATATTCATTGATTTTTGCCATTGAAAAACGTCCAGAAATGTTTGAAGCTACTGACTGAATGAAAGGAGCTGGCATCTCACTCTCTTTGAATCTTCTTTATCATGCTAGGATTAGCAGGAAAAAGCAAAAAATTTCAGAATTGCACCTTGCAATGTGGAGATATTACTGTTTGTGCATTTACAATATTCATTGATTTTTGCCATTGAAAAACATGTTTTTCATATACCAGAAATGTTTGAAGCTACTGACTGAATGAAAGGAGCTGGCATCTCACTCTCTTTGAATCTTCTTTATCATGCTAGGATTAGCAGGAAAAAGCAAAAAATTTCAGAATTGCACCTTGCAATGTGGAGATATTACTGTTTGTGCATTTACAATATTCATTGATTTTTGCCATTGAAAAACATGTTTTTCATATACCAGAAATGTTTGAAGCTACTGACTGAATGAAAGGAGCTGGCATCTCACTCTCTTTGAATCTTCTTTATCCTGCTAGGATTAGCAGGAAAAAGCAAAAAATTTCAGAATTGCACCTTGCAATGTGGAGATATTACTGTTTGTGCATTTACAATATTCATTGATTTTTGCCATTGAAAAACATGTTTTTCATATACCAGAAATGTTTGAAGCTACTGACTGAATAAAAGGAGCTGGCATCTCACTCTCTTTGAATCTTCTTTATCATGCTAGGATTAGCAGGAAAAAGCAAAAAATTTCAGAATTGCACCTTGCAATGTGGAGATATTACTGTTTGTGCATTTACAATATTCATTGATTTTTGCCATTGAAAAACATGTTTTTCATATACCAGGAATGTTTGAAGCTACTGACTGAATGAAAGGAGCTGGCATCTCACTCTCTTTGAATCTTCTTTATCCTGCTAGGATTAGCAGGAAAAAGCAAAAAATTTCAGAATTGCACCTTGCAATGTGGAGATATTACTGTTTGTGCATTTACAATATTCATTGATTTTTGCCATTGAAAAACGTCCAGAAATGTTTGAAGCTACTGACTGAATGAAAGGAGCTGGCATCTCACTCTCTTTGAATCTTCTTTATCATGCTAGGATTAGCAGGAAAAAGCAAAAAATTTCAGAATTGCACCTTGCAATGTGGAGATATTACTGTTTGTGCATTTACAATATTCATTGATTTTTGCCATTGAAAAACGTCCAGAAATGTTTGAAGCTACTGACTGAATGAAAGGAGCTGGCATCTCACTCTCTTTGAATCTTCTTTATCATGCTAGGATTAGCAGGAAAAAGCAAAAAATTTCAGAATTGCACCTTGCAATGTGGAGATATTACTGTTTGTGCATTTACAATATTCATTGATTTTTGCCATTGAAAAACATCATGTTATTCATATACCAGAAATGTTTGAAGCTACTGACTGAATGAAAGGAGCTGGCATCTCACTCTCTTTGAATCTTCTTTATCATGCTAGGATTAACAGGAAAAAGCAAAAAATTTCAGAATTGCACCTTGCAATGTGGAGATATTACTGTTTGTGCATTTACAATATTCATTGATTTTTGCCATTGAAAAACGTCCAGAAATGTTTGAAGCTACTGACTGAATGAAAGGAGCTGGCATCTCACTCTCTTTGAATCTTCTTTATCATGCTAGGATTAGCAGGAAAAAGCAAAAAATTTCAGAATTGCACCTTGCAATGTGGAAATATTACTGTTTGTGCATTTACAATATTCATTGATTTTTGCCATTGAAAAACATGTTTTTCATATACCAGAAATGTTTGAAGCTACTGACTGAATGAAAGGAGCTGGCATCTCACTCTCTTTGAATCTTCTTTATCATGCTAGGATTAGCAGGAAAAAGCAAAAAATTTCAGAATTGCACCTTGCAATGTGGAGATATTACTGTTTGTGCATTTACAATATTCATTGATTTTTGCCATTGAAAAACGTTTTTCATATACCAGAAATGTTTGAAGCTACTGACTGAATGAAAGGAGCTGGCATCTCACTCTCTTTGAATCTTCTTTATCATGCTAGGATTAGCAGGAAAAAGCAAAAAATTTCAGAATTGCACCTTGCAATGTGGAGATATTACTGTTTGTGCATTTACAATATTCATTGATTTTTGCCATTGAAAAACATGTTTTTCATATACCAGAAATGTTTGAAGCTACTGACTGAATGAAAGGAGCTGGCATCTCACTCTCTTTGAATCTTCTTTATCATGCTAGGATTAGCAGGAAAAAGCAAAAAATTTCAGAATTGCACCTTGCAATGTGGAGATATTAGTTTGTGCATTTACAATATTCATTGATTTTTGCCATTGAAAAACATCATGTTATTCATATACCAGAAATGTTTGAAGCTACTGACTGAATGAAAGGAGCTGGCATCTCACTCTCTTTGAATCTTCTTTATCATGCTAGGATTAACAGGAAAAAGCAAAAAATTTCAGAATTGCACCTTGCAATGTGGAGATATTACTGTTTGTGCATTTACAATATTCATTGATTTTTGCCATTGAAAAACGTCCAGAAATGTTTGAAGCTACTGACTGAATGAAAGGAGCTGGCATCTCACTCTCTTTGAATCTTCTTTATCATGCTAGGATTAGCAGGAAAAAGCAAAAAATTTCAGAATTGCACCTTGCAATGTGGAAATATTACTGTTTGTGCATTTACAATATTCATTGATTTTTGCCATTGAAAAACATGTTTTTCATATACCAGAAATGTTTGAAGCTACTGACTGAATGAAAGGAGCTGGCATCTCACTCTCTTTGAATCTTCTTTATCATGCTAGGATTAGCAGGAAAAAGCAAAAAATTTCAGAATTGCACCTTGCAATGTGGAGATATTACTGTTTGTGCATTTACAATATTCATTGATTTTTGCCATTGAAAAACGTTTTTCATATACCAGAAATGTTTGAAGCTACTGACTGAATGAAAGGAGCTGGCATCTCACTCTCTTTGAATCTTCTTTATCATGCTAGGATTAGCAGGAAAAAGCAAAAAATTTCAGAATTGCACCTTGCAATGTGGAGATATTACTGTTTGTGCATTTACAATATTCATTGATTTTTGCCATTGAAAAACATGTTTTTCATATACCAGAAATGTTTGAAGCTACTGACTGAATGAAAGGAGCTGGCATCTCACTCTCTTTGAATCTTCTTTATCATGCTAGGATTAGCAGGAAAAAGCAAAAAATTTCAGAATTGCACCTTGCAATGTGGAGATATTAGTTTGTGCATTTACAATATTCATTGATTTTTGCCATTGAAAAACATGTTTTTCATATACCAGAAATGTTTGAAGCTACTGACTGAATGAAAGGAGCTGGCATCTCACTCTCTTTGAATCTTCTTTATCATGCTAGGATTAGCAGGAAAAAGCAAAAAATTTCAGAATTGCACCTTGCAATGTGGAGATATTACTGTTTGTGCATTTACAATATTCATTGATTTTTGCCATTGAAAAACATGTTTTTCATATACCAGAAATGTTTGAAGCTACTGACTGAATGAAAGGAGCTGGCATCTCACTCTCTTTGAATCTTCTTTATCATGCTAGGATTAACAGGAAAAAGCAAAAAATTTCAGAATTGCACCTTGCAATGTGGAGATATTACTGTTTGTGCATTTACAATATTCATTGATTTTTGCCATTGAAAAACGTCCAGAAATGTATGAAGCTACTGACTGAATGAAAGGAGCTGGCATCTCACTCTCTTTGAATCTTCTTTATCATGCTAGGATTAGCAGGAAAAAGCAAAAAATTTCAGAATTGCACCTTGCAATGTGGAGATATTACTGTTTGTGCATTTACAATATTCATTGATTTTTGCCATTGAAAAACGTCCAGAAATGTTTGAAGCTACTGACTGAATGAAAGGAGCTGGCATCTCACTCTCTTTGAATCTTCTTTATCATGCTAGGATTAGCAGGAAAAAGCAAAAAATTTCAGAATTGCACCTTGCAATGTGGAGATATTACTGTTTGTGCATTTACAATATTCATTGATTTTTGCCATTGAAAAACATGTTTTTCATATACCAGAAATGTTTGAAGCTACTGACGGAATGAAAGGAGCTGGCATCTCACTCTCTTTGAATCTTCTTTATCATGCTAGGATTAGCAGGAAAAAGCAAAAAATTTCAGAATTGCACCTTGCAATGTGGAGATATTACTGTTTGTGCATTTACAATATTCATTGATTTTTGCCATTGAAAAACGTCCAGAAATGTTTGAAGCTACTGACTGAATGAAAGGAGCTGGCATCTCACTCTCTTTGAATCTTCTTTATCATGCTAGGATTAGCAGGAAAAAGCAAAAAATTTCAGAATTGCACCTTGCAATGTGGAGATATTACTGTTTGTGCATTTACAATATTCATTGATTTTTGCGATTGAAAAACATGTTTTTCATATACCAGAATTGTTTGAAGCTACTGACTGAATGAAAGGAGCTGGCATCTCACTCTCTTTGAATCTTCTTTATCATGCTAGGATTAACAGGAAAAAGCAAAAAATTTCAGAATTGCACCTTGCAATGTGGAGATATTACTGTTTGTGCATTTACAATATTCATTGATTTTTGCCATTGAAAAACGTCCAGAAATGTTTGAAGCTACTGACTGAATGAAAGGAGCTGGCATCTCACTCTCTTTGAATCTTCTTTATCATGCTAGGATTAGCAGGAAAAAGCAAAAAATTTCAGAATTGCACCTTGCAATGTGGAGATATTACTGTTTGTGCATTTACAATATTCATTGATTTTTGCCATTGAAAAACATGTTTTTCATATACCAGAAATGTTTGAATCTACTGACTGAATGAAAGGAGCTGGCATCTCACTCTCTTTGAAGTTTCTTTATCATGCTAGGATTAACAGGAAAAAGCAAAAAATTTCAGAATTGCACCTTGCAATGTGGAGATATTACTGTTTGTGCATTTACAATATTCATTGATTTTTGCCATTGAAAAAGATGTTTTTCATATACCAGAAATGTTTGAAGCTACTGACTGAATGAAAGGAGCTGGCATCTCACTCTCTTTGAATCTTCGTTATCATGCTAGGATTAGCAGGAAAAAGCAAAAAATTTCAGAATTGCACCTTGCAATGTGGAGATATTACTGTTTGTGCATTTACAATATTCATTGATTTTTGCCATTGAAAAACATGTTTTTCATATACCAGAAATGTTTGAAGCTACTGACTGAATGAAAGGAGCTGGCATCTCACTCTCTTTGAATCTTCTTTATCATGCTAGGATTAACAGGAAAAAGCAAAAAATTTCAGAATTGCACCTTGCAATGTGGAGATATTACTGTTTGTGCATTTACAATATTCATTGATTTTTGCCATTGAAAAACGTCCAGAAATGTATGAAGCTACTGACTGAATGAAAGGAGCTGGCATCTCACTCTCTTTGAATCTTCTTTATCATGCTAGGATTAGCAGGAAAAAGCAAAAAATTTCAGAATTGCACCTTGCAATGTGGAGATATTACTGTTTGTGCATTTACAATATTCATTGATTTTTGCCATTGAAAAACGTCCAGAAATGTTTGAAGCTACTGACTGAATGAAAGGAGCTGGCATCTCACTCTCTTTGAATCTTCTTTATCATGCTAGGATTAGCAGGAAAAAGCAAAAAATTTCAGAATTGCACCTTGCAATGTGGAAATATTACTGTTTGTGCATTTACAATATTCATTGATTTTTGCCATTGAAAAACGTCCAGAAATGTTTGAAGCTACTGACTGAATGAAAGGAGCTGGCATCTCACTCTCTTTGAATCTTCTTTATCATGCTAGGATTAGCAGGAAAAAGCAAAAAATTTCAGAATTGCACCTTGCAATGTGGAGATATTACTGTTTGTGCATTTACAATATTCATTGATTTTTGCCATTGAAAAACGTCCAGAAATGTTTGAAGCTACTGACTGAATGAAAGGAGCTGGCATCTCACTCTCTTTGAATCTTCTTTATCATGCTAGGATTAGCAGGAAAAAGCAAAAAATTTCAGAATTGCACCTTGCAATGTGGAGATATTACTGTTTGTGCATTTACAATATTCATTGATTTTTGCCATTGAAAAACATCATGTTATTCATATACCAGAAATGTTTGAAGCTACTGACTGAATGAAAGGAGCTGGCATCTCACTCTCTTTGAATCTTCTTTATCATGCTAGGATTAACAGGAAAAAGCAAAAAATTTCAGAATTGCACCTTGCAATGTGGAGATATTACTGTTTGTGCATTTACAATATTCATTGATTTTTGCCATTGAAAAACGTCCAGAAATGTTTGAAGCTACTGACTGAATGAAAGGAGCTGGCATCTCACTCTCTTTGAATCTTCTTTATCATGCTAGGATTAGCAGGAAAAAGCAAAAAATTTCAGAATTGCACCTTGCAATGTGGAAATATTACTGTTTGTGCATTTACAATATTCATTGATTTTTGCCATTGAAAAACATGTTTTTCATATACCAGAAATGTTTGAAGCTACTGACTGAATGAAAGGAGCTGGCATCTCACTCTCTTTGAATCTTCTTTATCATGCTAGGATTAGCAGGAAAAAGCAAAAAATTTCAGAATTGCACCTTGCAATGTGGAGATATTACTGTTTGTGCATTTACAATATTCATTGATTTTTGCCATTGAAAAACGTTTTTCATATACCAGAAATGTTTGAAGCTACTGACTGAATGAAAGGAGCTGGCATCTCACTCTCTTTGAATCTTCTTTATCATGCTAGGATTAGCAGGAAAAAGCAAAAAATTTCAGAATTGCACCTTGCAATGTGGAAATATTACTGTTTGTGCATTTACAATATTCATTGATTTTTGCCATTGAAAAACATGTTTTTCATATACCAGAAATGTTTGAAGCTACTGACTGAATGAAAGGAGCTGGCATCTCACTCTCTTTGAATCTTCTTTATCATGCTAGGATTAGCAGGAAAAAGCAAAAAATTTCAGAATTGCACCTTGCAATGTGGAGATATTACTGTTTGTGCATTTACAATATTCATTGATTTTTGCCATTGAAAAACATGTTTTTCATATACCAGAAATGTTTGAAGCTACTGACTGAATGAAAGGAGCTGGCATCTCACTCTCTTTGAATCTTCTTTATCATGCTAGGATTAGCAGGAAAAAGCAAAAAATTTCAGAATTGCACCTTGCAATGTGGAGATATTACTGTTTGTGCATTTACAATATTCATTGATTTTTGCCATTGAAAAACATGTTTTTCATATACCAGAAATGTTTGAAGCTACTGACTGAATGAAAGGAGCTGGCATCTCACTCTCTTTGAATCTTCTTTATCATGCTAGGATTAACAGGAAAAAGCAGAAAATTTCAGAATTGCACCTTGCAATGTGGAGATATTACTGTTTGTGCATTTACAATATTCATTGATTTTTGCCATTGAAAAACGTCCAGAAATGTTTGAAGCTACTGACTGAATGAAAGGAGCTGGCATCTCACTCTCTTTGAATCTTCTTTATCATGCTAGGATTAGCAGGAAAAAGCAAAAAATTTCAGAATTGCACCTTGCAATGTGGAGATATTACTGTTTGTGCATTTACAATATTCATTGATTTTTGCCATTGAAAAACGTCCAGAAATGTTTGAAGCTACTGACTGAATGAAAGGAGCTGGCATCTCACTCTCTTTGAATCTTCTTTATCATGCTAGGATTAGCAGGAAAAAGCAAAAAATTTCAGAATTGCACCTTGCAATGTGGAGATATTACTGTTTGTGCATTTACAATATTCATTGATTTTTGCCATTGAAAAACATGTTTTTCATATACCAGAAATGTTTGAAGCTACTGACGGAATGAAAGGAGCTGGCATCTCACTCTCTTTGAATCTTCTTTATCATGCTAGGATTAGCAGGAAAAAGCAAAAAATTTCAGAATTGCACCTTGCAATGTGGAGATATTACTGTTTGTGCATTTACAATATTCATTGATTTTTGCCATTGAAAAACGTCCAGAAATGTTTGAAGCTACTGACTGAATGAAAGGAGCTGGCATCTCACTCTCTTTGAATCTTCTTTATCATGCTAGGATTAGCAGGAAAAAGCAAAAAATTTCAGAATTGCACCTTGCAATGTGGAGATATTACTGTTTGTGCATTTACAATATTCATTGATTTTTGCCATTGAAAAACATGTTTTTCATATACCAGAAATGTTTGAAGCTACTGACTGAATGAAAGGAGCTGGCATCTCACTCTCTTTGAATCTTCTTTATCATGCTAGGATTAGCAGGAAAAAGCAAAAAATTTCAGAATTGCACCTTGCAATGTGGAGATATTACTGTTTGTGCATTTACAATATTCATTGATTTTTGCCATTGAAAAACATGTTTTTCATATACCAGAAATGTTTGAAGCTACTGACTGAATGAAAGGAGCTGGCATCTCACTCTCTTTGAATCTTCTTTATCCTGCTAGGATTAGCAGGAAAAAGCAAAAAATTTCAGAATTGCACCTTGCAATGTGGAGATATTACTGTTTGTGCATTTACAATATTCATTGATTTTTGCCATTGAAAAACATGTTTTTCATATACCAGAAATGTTTGAAGCTACTGACTGAATGAAAGGAGCTGGCATCTCACTCTCTTTGAATCTTCTTTATCATGCTAGGATTAGCAGGAAAAAGCAAAAAATTTCAGAATTGCACCTTGCAATGTGGAGATATTACTGTTTGTGCATTTACAATATTCATTGATTTTTGCCATTGAAAAACATGTTTTTCATATACCAGGAATGTTTGAAGCTACTGACTGAATGAAAGGAGCTGGCATCTCACTCTCTTTGAATCTTCTTTATCCTGCTAGGATTAGCAGGAAAAAGCAAAAAATTTCAGAATTGCACCTTGCAATGTGGAGATATTACTGTTTGTGCATTTACAATATTCATTGATTTTTGCCATTGAAAAACGTCCAGAAATGTTTGAAGCTACTGACTGAATGAAAGGAGCTGGCATCTCACTCTCTTTGAATCTTCTTTATCATGCTAGGATTAGCAGGAAAAAGCAAAAAATTTCAGAATTGCACCTTGCAATGTGGAGATATTACTGTTTGTGCATTTACAATATTCATTGATTTTTGCCATTGAAAAACGTCCAGAAATGTTTGAAGCTACTGACTGAATGAAAGGAGCTGGCATCTCACTCTCTTTGAATCTTCTTTATCATGCTAGGATTAGCAGGAAAAAGCAAAAAATTTCAGAATTGCACCTTGCAATGTGGAGATATTACTGTTTGTGCATTTACAATATTCATTGATTTTTGCCATTGAAAAACATCATGTTATTCATATACCAGAAATGTTTGAAGCTACTGACTGAATGAAAGGAGCTGGCATCTCACTCTCTTTGAATCTTCTTTATCATGCTAGGATTAACAGGAAAAAGCAAAAAATTTCAGAATTGCACCTTGCAATGTGGAGATATTACTGTTTGTGCATTTACAATATTCATTGATTTTTGCCATTGAAAAACGTCCAGAAATGTTTGAAGCTACTGACTGAATGAAAGGAGCTGGCATCTCACTCTCTTTGAATCTTCTTTATCATGCTAGGATTAGCAGGAAAAAGCAAAAAATTTCAGAATTGCACCTTGCAATGTGGAAATATTACTGTTTGTGCATTTACAATATTCATTGATTTTTGCCATTGAAAAACATGTTTTTCATATACCAGAAATGTTTGAAGCTACTGACTGAATGAAAGGAGCTGGCATCTCACTCTCTTTGAATCTTCTTTATCATGCTAGGATTAGCAGGAAAAAGCAAAAAATTTCAGAATTGCACCTTGCAATGTGGAGATATTACTGTTTGTGCATTTACAATATTCATTGATTTTTGCCACTGAAAAACGTTTTTCATATACCAGAAATATTTGAAGCTACTGACTGAATGAAAGGAGCTGGCATCTCACTCTCTTTGAATCTTCTTTATCATGCTAGGATTAGCAGGAAAAAGCAAAAAATTTCAGAATTGCACCTTGCAATGTGGAGATATTACTGTTTGTGCATTTACAATATTCATTGATTTTTGCCATTGAAAAACATGTTTTTCATATACCAGAAATGTTTGAAGCTACTGACTGAATGAAAGGAGCTGGCATCTCACTCTCTTTGAATCTTCTTTATCATGCTAGGATTAGCAGGAAAAAGCAAAAAATTTCAGAATTGCACCTTGCAATGTGGAGATATTACTGTTTGTGCATTTACAATATTCATTGATTTTTGCCATTGAAAAACATGTTTTTCATATACCAGAAATGTTTGAAGCTACTGACTGAATGAAAGGAGCTGGCATCTCACTCTCTTTGAATCTTCTTTATCATGCTAGGATTAACAGGAAAAAGCAAAAAATTTCAGAATTGCACCTTGCAATGTGGAGATATTACTGTTTGTGCATTTACAATATTCATTGATTTTTGCCATTGAAAAACGTCCAGAAATGTATGAAGCTACTGACTGAATGAAAGGAGCTGGCATCTCACTCTCTTTGAATCTTCTTTATCATGCTAGGATTAGCAGGAAAAAGCAAAAAATTTCAGAATTGCACCTTGCAATGTGGAGATATTACTGTTTGTGCATTTACAATATTCATTGATTTTTGCCATTGAAAAACGTCCAGAAATGTTTGAAGCTACTGACTGAATGAAAGGAGCTGGCATCTCACTCTCTTTGAATCTTCTTTATCATGCTAGGATTAGCAGGAAAAAGCAAAAAATTTCAGAATTGCACCTTGCAATGTGGAGATATTACTGTTTGTGCATTTACAATATTCATTGATTTTTGCCATTGAAAAACATGTTTTTCATATACCAGAAATGTTTGAAGCTACTGACGGAATGAAAGGAGCTGGCATCTCACTCTCTTTGAATCTTCTTTATCATGCTAGGATTAGCAGGAAAAAGCAAAAAATTTCAGAATTGCACCTTGCAATGTGGAGATATTACTGTTTGTGCATTTACAATATTCATTGATTTTTGCCATTGAAAAACGTCCAGAAATGTTTGAAGCTACTGACTGAATGAAAGGAGCTGGCATCTCACTCTCTTTGAATCTTCTTTATCATGCTAGGATTAGCAGGAAAAAGCAAAAAATTTCAGAATTGCACCTTGCAATGTGGAGATATTACTGTTTGTGCATTTACAATATTCATTGATTTTTGCGATTGAAAAACATGTTTTTCATATACCAGAAATGTTTGAAGCTACTGACTGAATGAAAGGAGCTGGCATCTCACTCTCTTTGAATCTTCTTTATCATGCTAGGATTAACAGGAAAAAGCAAAAAATTTCAGAATTGCACCTTGCAATGTGGAGATATTACTGTTTGTGCATTTACAATATTCATTGATTTTTGCCATTGAAAAACGTCCAGAAATGTTTGAAGCTACTGACTGAATGAAAGGAGCTGGCATCTCACTCTCTTTGAATCTTCTTTATCATGCTAGGATTAGCAGGAAAAAGCAAAAAATTTCAGAATTGCACCTTGCAATGTGGAGATATTACTGTTTGTGCATTTACAATATTCATTGATTTTTGCCATTGAAAAACATGTTTTTCATATACCAGAAATGTTTGAATCTACTGACTGAATGAAAGGAGCTGGCATCTCACTCTCTTTGAATCTTCTTTATCATGCTAGGATTAACAGGAAAAAGCAAAAAATTTCAGAATTGCACCTTGCAATGTGGAGATATTACTGTTTGTGCATTTACAATATTCATTGATTTTTGCGATTGAAAAAGATGTTTTTCATATACCAGAAATGTTTGAAGCTACTGACTGAATGAAAGGAGCTGGCATCTCACTCTCTTTGAATCTTCGTTATCATGCTAGGATTAGCAGGAAAAAGCAAAAAATTTCAGAATTGCACCTTGCAATGTGGAGATATTACTGTTTGTGCATTTACAATATTCATTGATTTTTGCCATTGAAAAACGTTTTTCATATACCAGAAATGTTTGAAGCTACTGACTGAATGAAAGGAGCTGGCATCTCACTCTCTTTGAATCTTCTTTATCATGCTAGGAATAGCAGGAAAAAGCAAAAAATTTCAGAATTGCACCTTGCAATGTGGAGATATTACTGTTTGTGCATTTACAATATTCATTGATTTTTGCCATTGAAAAACATGTTTTTCATATACCAGAAATGTTTGAAGCTACTGACTGAATGAAAGGAGCTGGCATCTCACTCTCTTTGAATCTTCTTTATCATGCTAGGATTAGCAGGAAAAAGCAAAAAATTTCAGAATTGCACCTTGCAATGTGGAGATATTACTGTTTGTGCATTTACAATATTCATTGATTTTTGCCATTGAAAAACATGTTTTTCATATACCAGAAATGTTTGAAGCTACTGACTGAATGAAAGGAGCTGGCATCTCACTCTCTTTGAATCTTCTTTATCATGCTAGGATTAACAGGAAAAAGCAAAAAATTTCAGAATTGCACCTTGCAATGTGGAGATATTACTGTTTGTGCATTTACAATATTCATTGATTTTTGCCATTGAAAAACGTCCAGAAATGTATGAAGCTACTGACTGAATGAAAGGAGCTGGCATCTCACTCTCTTTGAATCTTCTTTATCATGCTAGGATTAGCAGGAAAAAGCAAAAAATTTCAGAATTGCACCTTGCAATGTGGAGATATTACTGTTTGTGCATTTACAATATTCATTGATTTTTGCCATTGAAAAACGTCCAGAAATGTTTGAAGCTACTGACTGAATGAAAGGAGCTGGCATCTCACTCTCTTTGAATCTTCTTTCTCATGCTAGGATTAGCAGGAAAAAGCAAAAAATTTCAGAATTGCACCTTGCAATGTGGAGATATTACTGTTTGTGCATTTACAATATTCATTGATTTTTGCCATTGAAAAACATGTTTTTCATATACCAGAAATGTTTGAAGCTACTGACGGAATGAAAGGAGCTGGCATCTCACTCTCTTTGAATCTTCTTTATCATGCTAGGATTAGCAGGAAAAAGCAAAAAATTTCAGAATTGCACCTTGCAATGTGGAGATATTACTGTTTGTGCATTTACAATATTCATTGATTTTTGCCATTGAAAAACGTCCAGAAATGTTTGAAGCTACTGACTGAATGAAAGGAGCTGGCATCTCACTCTCTTTGAATCTTCTTTATCATGCTAGGATTAGCAGGAAAAAGCAAAAAATTTCAGAATTGCACCTTGCAATGTGGAGATATTACTGTTTGTGCATTTACAATATTCATTGATTTTTGCGATTGAAAAACATGTTTTTCATATACCAGAAATGTTTGAAGCTACTGACTGAATGAAAGGAGCTGGCATCTCACTCTCTTTGAATCTTCTTTATCATGCTAGGATTAACAGGAAAAAGCAAAAAATTTCAGAATTGCACCTTGCAATGTGGAGATATTACTGTTTGTGCATTTACAATATTCATTGATTTTTGCCATTGAAAAACGTCCAGAAATGTTTGAAGCTACTGACTGAATGAAAGGAGCTGGCATCTCACTCTCTTTGAATCTTCTTTATCATGCTAGGATTAGCAGGAAAAAGCAAAAAATTTCAGAATTGCACCTTGCAATGTGGAGATATTACTGTTTGTGCATTTACAATATTCATTGATTTTTGCCATTGAAAAACATGTTTTTCATATACCAGAAATGTTTGAAGCTACTGACTGAATGAAAGGAGCTGGCATCTCACTCTCTTTGAATCTTCTTTATCATGCTAGGATTAGCAGGAAAAAGCAAAAAATTTCAGAATTGCACCTTGCAATGTGGAGATATTACTGTTTGTGCATTTACAATATTCATTGATTTTTGCCATTGAAAAACATGTTTTTCATATACCAGAAATGTTTGAAGCTACTGACTGAATGAAAGGAGCTGGCATCTCACTCTCTTTGAATCTTCTTTATCATGCTAGGATTAACAGGAAAAAGCAGAAAATTTCAGAATTGCACCTTGCAATGTGGAGATATTACTGTTTGTGCATTTACAATATTCATTGATTTTTGCCATTGAAAAACGTCCAGAAATGTTTGAAGCTACTGACTGAATGAAAGGAGCTGGCATCTCACTCTCTTTGAATCTTCTTTATCATGCTAGGATTAGCAGGAAAAAGCAAAAAATTTCAGAATTGCACCTTGCAATGTGGAGATATTACTGTTTGTGCATTTACAATATTCATTGATTTTTGCCATTGAAAAACGTCCAGAAATGTTTGAAGCTACTGACTGAATGAAAGGAGCTGGCATCTCACTCTCTTTGAATCTTCTTTATCATGCTAGGATTAGCAGGAAAAAGCAAAAAATTTCAGAATTGCACCTTGCAATGTGGAGATATTACTGTTTGTGCATTTACAATATTCATTGATTTTTGCCATTGAAAAACATGTTTTTCATATACCAGAAATGTTTGAAGCTACTGACGGAATGAAAGGAGCTGGCATCTCACTCTCTTTGAATCTTCTTTATCATGCTAGGATTAGCAGGAAAAAGCAAAAAACTTCAGAATTGCACCTTGCAATGTGGAGATATTACTGTTTGTGCATTTACAATATTCATTGATTTTTGCCATTGAAAAACGTCCAGAAATGTTTGAAGCTACTGACTGAATGAAAGGAGCTGGCATCTCACTCTCTTTGAATCTTCTTTATCATGCTAGGATTAGCAGGAAAAAGCAAAAAATTTCAGAATTGCACCTTGCAATGTGGAGATATTACTGTTTGTGCATTTACAATATTCATTGATTTTTGCCATTGAAAAACATGTTTTTCATATACCAGAAATGTTTGAAGCTACTGACTGAATGAAAGGAGCTGGCATCTCACTCTCTTTGAATCTTCTTTATCATGCTAGGATTAGCAGGAAAAAGCAAAAAATTTCAGAATTGCACCTTGCAATGTGGAGATATTACTGTTTGTGCATTTACAATATTCATTGATTTTTGCCATTGAAAAACATGTTTTTCATATACCAGAAATGTTTGAAGCTACTGACTGAATGAAAGGAGCTGGCATCTCACTCTCTTTGAATCTTCTTTATCCTGCTAGGATTAGCAGGAAAAAGCAAAAAATTTCAGAATTGCACCTTGCAATGTGGAGATATTACTGTTTGTGCATTTACAATATTCATTGATTTTTGCCATTGAAAAACATGTTTTTCATATACCAGAAATGTTTGAAGCTACTGACTGAATGAAAGGAGCTGGCATCTCACTCTCTTTGAATCTTCTTTATCATGCTAGGATTAGCAGGAAAAAGCAAAAAATTTCAGAATTGCACCTTGCAATGTGGAGATATTACTGTTTGTGCATTTACAATATTCATTGATTTTTGCCATTGAAAAACATGTTTTTCATATACCAGGAATGTTTGAAGCTACTGACTGAATGAAAGGAGCTGGCATCTCACTCTCTTTGAATCTTCTTTATCCTGCTAGGATTAGCAGGAAAAAGCAAAAAATTTCAGAATTGCACCTTGCAATGTGGAGATATTACTGTTTGTGCATTTACAATATTCATTGATTTTTGCCATTGAAAAACGTCCAGAAATGTTTGAAGCTACTGACTGAATGAAAGGAGCTGGCATCTCACTCTCTTTGAATCTTCTTTATCATGCTAGGATTAGCAGGAAAAAGCAAAAAATTTCAGAATTGCACCTTGCAATGTGGAGATATTACTGTTTGTGCATTTACAATATTCATTGATTTTTGCCATTGAAAAACGTCCAGAAATGTTTGAAGCTACTGACTGAATGAAAGGAGCTGGCATCTCACTCTCTTTGAATCTTCTTTATCATGCTAGGATTAGCAGGAAAAAGCAAAAAATTTCAGAATTGCACCTTGCAATGTGGAGATATTACTGTTTGTGCATTTACAATATTCATTGATTTTTGCCATTGAAAAACATCATGTTATTCATATACCAGAAATGTTTGAAGCTACTGACTGAATGAAAGGAGCTGGCATCTCACTCTCTTTGAATCTTCTTTATCATGCTAGGATTAACAGGAAAAAGCAAAAAATTTCAGAATTGCACCTTGCAATGTGGAGATATTACTGTTTGTGCATTTACAATATTCATTGATTTTTGCCATTTAAAAACGTCCAGAAATGTTTGAAGCTACTGACTGAATGAAAGGAGCTGGCATCTCACTCTCTTTGAATCTTCTTTATCATGCTAGGATTAGCAGGAAAAAGCAAAAAATTTCAGAATTGCACCTTGCAATGTGGAAATATTACTGTTTGTGCATTTACAATATTCATTGATTTTTGCCATTGAAAAACATGTTTTTCATATACCAGAAATGTTTGAAGCTACTGACTGAATGAAAGGAGCTGGCATCTCACTCTCTTTGAATCTTCTTTATCATGCTAGGATTAGCAGGAAAAAGCAAAAAATTTCAGAATTGCACCTTGCAATGTGGAGATATTACTGTTTGTGCATTTACAATATTCATTGATTTTTGCCATTGAAAAACGTTTTTCATATACCAGAAATGTTTGAAGCTACTGACTGAATGAAAGGAGCTGGCATCTCACTCTCTTTGAATCTTCTTTATCATGCTAGGATTAGCAGGAAAAAGCAAAAAATTTCAGAATTGCACCTTGCAATGTGGAGATATTACTGTTTGTGCATTTACAATATTCATTGATTTTTGCCATTGAAAAACATGTTTTTCATATACCAGAAATGTTTGAAGCTACTGACTGAATGAAAGGAGCTGGCATCTCACTCTCTTTGAATCTTCTTTATCATGCTAGGATTAGCAGGAAAAAGCAAAAAATTTCAGAATTGCACCTTGCAATGTGGAGATATTACTGTTTGTGCATTTACAATATTCATTGATTTTTGCCATTGAAAAACATGTTTTTCATATACCAGAAATGTTTGAAGCTACTGACTGAATGAAAGGAGATGGCATCTCACTCTCTTTGAATCTTCTTTATCATGCTAGGATTAACAGGAAAAAGCAAAAAATTTCAGAATTGCACCTTGCAATGTGGAGATATTACTGTTTGTGCATTTACAATATTCATTGATTTTTGCCATTGAAAAACGTCCAGAAATGTATGAAGCTACT